>NW_026055184.1:0-190580 GCF_022829205.1 Neoarthrinium moseri | reverse complement strand
AAAACAATTTTATTTTAATAATAATAAATTTAAAAAAAATTATATTTTTATTATTATTATTTAAAAATAAACGATTAATTTTAATATTTTTTAAATTTTAATAAATAATTAAATTATCAATTTAAAAATTATATTTAATAAAATAATATTATTAAATTTTTTTATAAAAAAATTAATATTAATAATAAAATTTTAAATATTATTTTTTTTATAATTTTTTTAATAAAATAATTTTTTTTAAAATAAATTTTTATTTATTTTATAAATAAATTTATTAATAATTATTTATTTAAAAAGGTTTTTAATATATTTTAATTTTTTAAAAATATTTATATTTTATTAATTTTATATAAATTATTATTTAATTTTTTAATTACTTTTTAATAATAAAAACGTTTTTTATTTATATATTTAATTTTAATTTATTAAAAATATTATATAAAATAAAAATATTTAGTTTTTATTTTTTTAATAAATTTTTATTATATAAAAATTATTATTTTAATAAATTATAAAATTTAAAAATATAAATAAAAGTTTTATTATATATATTATTAAAATATATTTTAATAACAATTTTATTTATTTAATATATATAATTTAAAAACGTTTATATTTTAAAAAAATAATTAATTTTAATTTAATTATTTTTAAAAATATTATAAAACTTTATAAAAAAATATATATATATATATATTTAAAAATTATATTAATTTTAATTAATAATTTATAATTTAATTTTTATTAAATTTATTATTAAAATTAATAATATTATTAAATTATAAATTAATTTTATTAATATTAATAAAAATTTTAAAAATATTAAAATTATTTATATTTAATATTATTATAATAAATTTTAAATTTAAAAAATAATTATAAAATTTTAATAAATTAATAAATTAATAAATCAATTTAATTTAAAAAAAATAAAAATTTTTATAAAAGTTTTTTTTTAATTTTAAAAAACATTTATATTAATTAAATTCAAAAAAATTAAAATTTTAAAAAAATATAATATATTTATATATATAAACGTAATTTTATTATATATAAATATATTAATTTAAAATTCTTTTATTTATAATATTTTAATTAAAAAAAGTTTTATATAATTTAAACGTTTTATTAATAACGTAATTAATTAAAAAATAATATAATTAATTAAAAATTATTAAAATTTAATATTAAATTATAATTTATAATAATATAAATTTAAAATAATTATAAAATAAAAATTTATATAACGTAATTCATTATAAATTACGTTTTTAAAAATATAATAACGTTAAACGCGGAAAGAGTTTTACGACGTTTTATAAAAGTGTATTAAGTTATTTTTAATTAATAAGTTTATAATTATAAAAAGCGTTATAACCACCCCGCGTATCCGGTAATGTTACACAAATGCAAGAGCCTGCATTATACGCGGGCTAGGATTGACCAGGGTCGGAATTGCCCAATTTCGCGCAAAGGGCATAGCGCGAAAGATCTGGTACCTAACCAAAAGGGTCACCGGCTGTTGGAGCTGCCACCAGTGGATACGCGATCTAAGCTACCTAGTGCTGACAATGTACGGAGTACCTTCTGGCGTAATCAAAATGAAGGAGGACTTTGTGGGGCCCCTGTACGGAGGTCGGGTTCACTTGCATGATCGCCAATGTCGATCATTTCCTTGAGAATGAACAAGCTTCTGAGCACTGACTGGTGCGCGGGCCGGGCCATCGGGCATCCTGGTAAAGTATACATCGTATTCCACTCGGCCGTAGCTTCTCCAAGGCGAGTCAATTTCGATGCGCATCGACCCCCACAGCTGCCTCAAGTCCCTCTATGCAGGGATCTCAAGCGGTTGAAGAGAACTACTGGCGATACATATTTTTTGTAGCACCTCTCACCAGACTTCATGTAATGTATACAACCACCACTGTAGACACACCGTTACCCCAGACGCCCGTTGTGGTCGGCGCTTTTGATTGCCTAGTCAACAGGCCGTGTCTGCGCCGAATTCAACATCCCAGGTCTTTTCGGGAATGTACTCCAGTTCACGGTTCATTTTCTTAGGGACTTACCGTCCAGAGTGCCCTCGCGTCCAGAGTGTTGATCACATACGTAGTCCCTTCCGCGATTGACTCAACCCCTGCCTCGTACAGACGTGCAGTTGACTCGCGCTAGAGAAGATAGACACGCAATCTTGCTTAGAAATGCTTGCTTAGCAAGCATCGCTTAGGGTCGCAGAAGAACAATAGTGGCTCGGGTATTTTTACAAGTACCTTCCCATGCAGTGGTTGGTAAACCATCTACAACATCAACGCCAACGCCTGTCCACCGCCGACCAGATGCAATGACTGGCGCTGGAATGAAAGAGCCAGTCCCGCCACAGCAGGACGATGCCTCAGAGTGGTCACGCGGAGCTGAAGCAACATCGTCTGACGGGGGACTGTTCGAGACGCAGCACGACAATGAAAAGCCCGCCGACAGCGACAGAGAAGCTCAATCCGCCGCTCGTTCACATTTGTCAAATCATCCCGACGAGAAAGATGACAGAACCAACCCAGGCGGGGAACCGCAATGTCACGCATCAGGAGTGAGACTCTCTGGTCATCTCCCTTACTCCCACGTACCTGACTAACAATTTTGCTAGCAATACTCTCCTAACGACGAAGGCCTGACCCGGAGCGAGACACACAACAGCATGCGCAGCCGCTCGTTGAACCTCATGCGCAGCGTGACAAGTCACGCGCACCGAGCGACAGGGGAGATTACGCACGATCCCATACCAGAGACCAACTATGCCGAGGGCATTATTGCCTGGGACTCGCAGCATGATCCAGAAATGCCACTCAATTGGCCAATAGGACGGAAATGGATCCAAGTTGTAGACATCGCGGCAATCGCCGTGCTTACTCCTTTTTCGTCATCAGCTCTGGCCCCAGGGATCGAGGCCATGATGCAGGAGTTCGGGGTGACATCGGAAATCCTCGGCAGTTTTGCTGTCAGCATCTACCTACTCGGCTACTCTGTTGGTCCTCTTGTACTGGCACCGCTTTCAGACATGTACGGCAGGAAGATAGTACTGGATATGGCAAACATCATGTTCTGTCTGTGGCAGATCGGCTCCGCCTTATCTCCTAATATCCAGAGCCTCATCGTTTTCCGATTCCTCTCGGGTGTTGGCGGCTCAGGATGCTTGACGCTCGGTGGCGGAGCGGTCGGTGACATGTTCCATCCTGAACAACGTGGATTGGCTGCGGGGATCTGGGGTCTCGGGGTTGTCATCGGTCCTACACTGGGTCCCTTAGTTGGAGGGTACCTAGCTGCAACGATTGGTTGGAGATGGACCTTCTGGGTCACCCTCATCGCTGGCGCAACGGTCACAGCTTGTATTCTCACATATAACAGAGAGACCAACTACACCGTCCTGATCAACCGCAAGGTCGCCCGAATGACCAAGGAGCGTGTTAGTGCTGGCGAGCAACCCACTCTGGTGAGCTACTATCGGCAGAAGCCAGTTTCCAACTTGTCCCTCCTCTATGGGAGCCTTACTCGACCCACGAAGCTACTGTTCCGCTCGCCTATTATTTTCTTCATATCTCTATACATGGCCTTTGTTTATGGCGTTCTCTACCTACTCTACACCACTATCCCTACAGTATTCAGCACAAAGTATGGTTTTAGTACCGGCGAGGGTGGTCTCGTATTTCTGTCACTGGGCTTTGGCAACATTGCTGCGTGGACGTATATCACGACCCAATCTGACAAGCAGGTTGTAAAGCAAACTCTGTCTAACAACAACGTGTTCGTCCCAGAGATGAGACTCAAAATCGCCGTTTGGTTCAGTTGCCTCTTACCTGTCACATTCTACTGGTACGGATGGGTTACACAATTCGGTGGGTCTTGGCCCAACGCCGTCGTCTCTCTTTTGCCATTTGGAATTGGTAGTGTTGGGGTGTTTGCGCCGTTCACTACTTTCCTTATCGACTGTTACCCTTCCTATGCCTCTAGCGTCATCGCCGCCAACACGGTGTTTAGAAGTCTTTTTGGAGCTTTCCTACCTCTATTGGGACCTACTCTCTATAGTGACCTCGGCCTGGGATGGGGAAATACGCTATTAGGTCTTGTTTGTACACTTATGATACCGATCCCTATGCTCTTCTGGAAGTTTGGCGAACGGCTACGAGCGAGGGAATCCTTTAACCTTTAAAGTGTACTTATACTCTCTTATCACAATCCTACTGCTACTAGTTAGATAATCGCGGGACTGACTTGGGTTATAAGTTACGAGGTAGGCAGCACAAGAGCGATCTCGTACTAGCCGAAGTCGTGATCTCTAAGTTGTTGGTTTGCAACGACCTAATAAATGTGCCCCCACTTATCTATCGAGCCCGAAAGGGTGTCACGATCCTGATTCTACTAGTCGGGTAGTCTCGGGACTGTCTTAGGGGTATGTTCGTAGGTGTAGGTAAGCAATGAACAATATCGCACTCAAGTCGTATCGTGCTCTCTGGTGGTTGTCGGTTGCGTGTCTCTTGGAAGAGATATCACTCCTGCACAAGCAAGGGATGACAAGTGGGTTGATTGTGATCGTTGGGAACACTACATCATCTCCGCAGGTCTCGGTGTAGAGGCTCACACGCCGGCGATGCCACGCTGCCTACAGCGGCGGCCCAGGCGAGCTTACGTCGCTCATATTCAACTACTCAAATGAGCTCACACTAGTTACAAGCAGCGGCCCAGGTACGAACTGGGAGCGAAGCTCTTCTGCTACCTTCTAATTATGATTGTAGTGCCACGGCCCACCGGCTACCCTGGGCGCGACCCCAGGACCAGCTTCCCGTTACCAGCACGTATCTCCCCGATACCAGCCGACTATGTTTTGCAGGGAACTCGGTACCAATCGACCTCACCGGCATCGACTAGCTCAAGATTCTTATTAACCCAACCTATATCTACTATATAATACACGTCCGTAGTGCGCTGTGTCCTCGATCGATCGGTCGGCCGCTTGTCTTGTGCTCGATGCTTAATAGGTCTGCTAATACCAGAAACTAATCGCCGGGTCTTAACAACTTCCATTACGTCCGGTAGAGCACGTAGGCTTGTTCCGAGCCCTCGCCGAGAGACGCGCCCGCTTGTCCGCCTCTCGGACCCAGAGCCGGATAGGCCGGAGGGTGTCCTGTCTCTTCCATTAACGTATTAATGTCGAGTCGGATGGTTTTTTTTACGCCGTATCCCTCTTATAGCTTGTTGGTTTCGAGCCGGATACGCGTTAATCGGGACAGTGCTGCTCGTGGGGTCTGTATGAAGGTTGTACTCAGTATTGGACGACATCAACATAACCGTAACAGGTGGCCGCTCTGCTGGTGTTGGAGTGGGTGGTCTGAGTCTCGGTGGGGGAATCCCTTTCGTTGGAACTCGATACGGATGGACCTCAGATACCATTGTCAATTATGAGATAGTGGTAGCAAACGGGTCTGTCATTAAAGCAAATGGGGAGGAAAATTCAGACCTCGCCTGGGCGTTACGTGGGGGTAGCAACAATTTCGGTGTCGTTACGAGGGTTGACCTGCAGACATTTGAACAGACGCCCGGATATTTCTATCACCCGATATCAACCTGGGAAAAAGCGGCCGAAAATTTTGTTGAGATCACCAAAGCTGATATCTACGACGAATATGCCCATATGACACTTAGTTGGGGCTACACCGCTGGAGTAGGAACCGCTGTTGCCCACGGGCTGGATTACACAAAACCTGGCGAGGAAAACCCGTCAATCTTTTCGGAGATTTTAAGCCTACCTTTGCTTTTTGGCGCTTCCGGAATCTCGAACATGACTCAAAAATCCTTGGAGGTGCGGGCACAACAAAGTGCCAATGGGTTGCGGTACGTATGGCTATCGGTATTTTCCAGAAAGGACTTTCGTATAAGGATATCTGACCACTATGCAGGTACAATTGGTCTACAATAACACTGGTGTCCACCGAGGCGATGCTGAATGCGACATACACACGCTTTAAAGAAAGCCTCGACGAAATCCAGGGACTCGAGGACATTGTCTGGTCGTTCACACATGAACCTCTGCCGCCTGCACTGTACGGCCGTCATGCAGGCTCGAATCCTTTCGGACTTGGGGCTAGGAACCAGACCTTGGTTGTAGAACTTCTGGTAGCCAGTTGGTCTCAGGAAACCGACGATCAGGTAGTTGACAGTGCAACTCGTAGGCTCATGTCAGCTATTGAGACTGATGCTCAAAGTCTGAATGCATGGGACCCATTCGTTTATATGAATTATGCCGGCCCAGAGCAAGATCCCATATCCAGTTTCGGCAAGCAGAATGTGGATCGGCTACGCGCAATCGCGAACCGCGTAGATCCTGACCAAGTCTTTCTCCATCAAGTTCCAGGAGGGTTCCAGTTAAAGTAATTGACAAAGTGGACTTTCGCGGTGTGCAACCTCCAAGGTCCCGTCTGTGGTGCGATGCCAAAGAAAAGATAGTCATAGGGTGCTGGACCCTGTATGAGAGTATATTGTCAATTTGTTAATTTGGTATTTTATGTGTTATTCTATTTGTTAAACATACGAGCCCTATGTGCTGTTGGCGTAGACTCGTGTTAGGATTGTTGTACAGACCTATTGTAGCCCAGAGGACTAGCTGCCAGACAAACAGCGAACAATCTTAACGAGAAATAGCATTTGTAGAGTTTTTGCTGAATGGATGAAACAATACCATCTTTCATTTCACAGTAAAATGCTTTGCAATTGGTTTCTAAGCAGTTGTAAATTGGCGGTTCAAGCAAGGCTACAGAACATTTCTACCCCCAAACTGCGTAACGGCGAGGATTTGCGACCTTGCAAGACTTCACAGAAGCCTTCACTGTGAGTATTGTGCAATGGCATACTAGCGTTCTTTGACATTATGAAAGTCTTAAGCCTTAGAGTTACTTCCATTCCTTAAGCGACGTCTCCCCTTGCTTCAAGCCAGAATACTTTACACTACCGCTCCAAACTACCTTCCCCTTAACTGGATCATCCGCTTCGGAATTGTACTGCCCAAGTTCTGATCCGTTAAGATAGATACCCTTGGGTCTTTCTGAGAGTGGCGGCGGACTTGTTTCGAAGGCGGCAGCTGTGACATCACTAGCTGACTTATCAAGCGTCCGCCAGGTGCCATTTGGAAACAAACGAACCATGACTATGCCCAAGAAGCGCACTAGAATCTGAAATATTACTACTCGGAGGAACCAGGAACCGTTTCGAACAATCCCGGTGGCCATGGATCCAGGATCTATAGCTAAAACAGATATATTCTTGAGAATCGGATCCTGATCAAGACGGCGTTGAAGCTCGTTACTGTATGCAACAAGAGAATTCAGTGTCCTAGAAAGCGAGGCATTCAATAAAAAGGACTTTTGCTTTGAGACATACATCATTGTAACGCCACAGAGCTTCGAAACACCATAACGCCGGTACCCTGGAGCCCAGGTACGAACCGTTGCGTTGAGCGGATTGGGACTCCAGGTACCTTTTGCAACCGGTTGGAGATCGTTCGTTATGGCAATCTTGTATTTGTCTTCGCTGTGTGAACCGATGAAGACACTGCGGTAGTCATTGGGGCTGCAGGAGTCGTGATCAGCCACAATTAGCCTTCAAGCAAAGCTGCATATCAATGGCGCCTACTTATGAGAAAAGCTGCTTATCCAAACAACTCGCCCATTCTACAGATCCATGCTTTGGAGGAGTAGCATCACCAGAAGCCATTGACCAAGATAATTGACTGTGAACGTCGTGTCGAGTCCATCTTCTGTCCAGGTCTGTTGCTTGAACTCCTCATAACCTGCATTCAATACGATGGCGCGGATGCGAGGCACTTCGCCTGCAGATACGCGCTCGTTAATAGACGCAGCTGCCTGACGCACGCTGTCAAGTTTACTGAAGTCAAGAGACGTCTTTTCGCACGAATGAGATGAGGTGTGCGGATAGGACAGGTGTTGTCGACTGATCAAAGCGTCGAGGGTACAAGTAGGCTTGTTTGCATCGTTTTTGAATTGTCCTAGCAAAAAAAGAAAAAGAAAAAAAAAAACCGTCAACTGTCAATCCAGAGATGACATGTGTACGCGGTAAATGATTCGGTCGCGCTACGGTTTGGACTGTGCGATGCAGTCCAGCGCGTCATCGCATCGTGACAAGTGTCCATTGAGTAAAAGCGCCGAAAATGCACGTCGCGGCCGCCTTGCCGCGATGATACCACATTAGAGTGATCCTACACGGGATGGGTATGACGAATACCACCATGCAGACCACAAGCTTCAACAGGCATTTCAGAATCCATTCGGCAAGGCCAAGTAAATCCTCGCAGCATAACTCGAGAAGGATACCCATTTCAGGATTGCATTGCGGCGCATGTCCTGCGCACGTGAGAGCAACCGAATCCCACAAGATGCATGGCATCTAGAACCGCCTCTATGCTGTTCTAAGTCACCAACTTCAAGGATATGGCTTATTATCATCGCGTATATGGTCTAAGCCTTTCTTCGAACTTCTGTGGTCGGAAAGAGCATAGTGATATGCAATGGACCGAGGATCTGATATGTCAAAGACTACTTGGTAACAAAAGGCGTATCGATATCATGACGTATCATTAGCCGGCCTTGTACATTCCCACGTTATGTCCATGATGTACCCTGCGCGGCTGGGAACCAAGTATGTCTAGCTGTAACTAAAACGGCTTCAGCCAAGCGCAAGGCAATTCACTTAAACTTGGAAAGCACGTGAGCTTCCGGTAGCGTGGATGAGCATTAGTATGAAAAGCTCACACCAAAGCTTTGGTGACTCTTGGAAGTCTGTCTCCTTCTTTCATCCATTGTGTTATTTGTTATCCCCTTGAACTATCGTACAAGAATTTGTATATCACGGCCAATATGTTGAGCTCAGGTGCAGTTCCAGTTTTAGGGCTCTTGACCTTCTTCTGGCTTTGCTGGAGACTTTGTCGAACTCTTTATAGACATAACGAGATCAAAGTACTGACATTCCCAGAAGGTCTTCTCTATGCCACATACTAAGCAAAAAAACAGAATCGACGAAATATTGAACTGGAGTGGTGCTCCAGGACAGTGCTGTCCCAGAACGTCCACAGCAACCAAAGTAGTTTTCAACGTCTCTCCCGACGAATCCAACGTACTTTATCTAATGGGACCTGGCCGATCAGAGTAATAATTCCTCCTGTAACGTATACGATAAGGGTTGTCGGTCGCCAGAACGCAGGGTCCAATTATGGGGGTGAAAGGAGCGTTGTCTTATTGGAATCCACACGCGGTAAAGATAGCTATATAGGAAATAAAACGCAAAGCCACACCACGCCACAGGGCAAGCCACACCACACGAGCTCAATATATCAACCATTCGTTATGAAAGCCGGATTGGCACCTGGCTTCCTTCAGTCTACTACCTCATAAATGGGCCCAAGCTGGTGCTACAGAATTATGTACTGAAGACTCCTTTCAGCGCACAATTTGAATCGTAGTGTATTGATATATAACTAGATACCAGGTAAACCCTTCGCTGTGAGAACGCCAGGAGCCTGGTATATACACTTTTCTTCAGAGGACCATGTGAGCGAGATCCGAGATGCACCATCGAAGTCACTCTCACTTCACTCTCTCTCAAAAGACGTAAGTCAATGGAGGTAAAACTGTTAAAAATTGAAGAATTGATCCTAAATTGTAATATAGATGTTCAAGCCGGAATACACTATGAACGGATTAGAGGTACAGGACACAACTAGCGGGAACGGCAATCTGCATGCCAGAGTATTCCGAGTCGTACTAACTTCGCACCTACCGGTCCTTTGCTTTCCACTATCCCAGATCGTTGCTGATGTTATTGGAAAGGAGTTCACCGAATGTCGCAAAGGTGATAACTGGGCTCAAATGCCGGCTTTCGCTATGGCCAAAAGGATCATGACCGCGGCCAGCGCGTTTGTATTCTTTGGTGCAGAACTATCATCTGATCCAGAGTTCCTGAATGCGGCTCTTGCGTATCCAGAGGACTTGTTCTCTACGGCCGAAGTTCTCCGATTATCTCCAGCTCTACTACATCCCATTCTCGCGCCTGTCCTGATGCGCAATCATAAAGCAGTGCGGACTTTGGTCGAGCATCTCGCACCCCTGGTCGAGTGGCGATTATCACAGGCAAGGCGAGGATTGCCATTCGAGAATACCAAAGAGGAAAAGCCTGGAGATTGCATACAGTTCTTTGTCGATGCAAATAATCATAAAAAAGAGTGGACCGCCCAAAAGATTACCCAGGTTCTCCTGGGCACGTGGTTTGCGGCCATCCATCAGCCGGCCCTCACGCTTGTGTATGCCCTTCAAGACATATGCGACAACGCAGACTACCTTGATGCTTTGCGGCAAGAGGTCTCTCAAATCTACCCGTCTCTCACACTGAGTTCTGCATGCCCATCTTCAATACAAAAACTCGAGAATGCTCCACTGCTTGATGCCTTTTTCAAAGAATCATCCCGGCTTCATCCTTCGGATTCAATCTCCGTGCGCCGAAAGGTTATTAGCCCGTTTACATTTCACGATGGAACTCATGTCTTTCCGGGCGACGTAGCATGTGTCCCGTCGCAGGCGGTGATGACAGATGAGAGATACTATACTGACAGCATGAAATTCTCGCCTTGGCGATTCATCAGGGATAATACTGACGGGGACCCCGTAGGGAAATGTAGCCGGAGCATTAGCAAGTTCACTGACACAGATTTCAAGTATCCATTCTGGGGTTTGGGGAGACATTCCTGGTGAGTCATCTTTACTTCGATGTTTTTGTGTCTGCAGACTACGAATGATAGAGGGGAGATTGACAACTCTTCAGCCCAGGAAGGTTTTACGCGTCTGTGGTGCTCAAACTCGTCGTAGCACACATCCTCATGTGCTATAAGTCAGGTCGGCCCCACAATCTGGAGCGCGAACATTCTTTTATCGCTCAGCCATTTTGCCTCGAGCTAGCATGGCTTTCATTTTCTCCAAACGAGACATTTAATAGTCTAGTACCAACCGCTTGTTAGATGTCTTAGAAGCAGAAACCAGGCCCTGCTTGAGCCTGTTCTAAATAATAATGGCCAAGCTCTAAAAGCTACCGTTCACTTATTAGTCTTCAGCTTGGAGAGCTGCTGCGATATATCTATTGAAATGTGTCTGAGAACCCAATCATGTCCAAATTTGGGGAGAAATCATTGTCTTTTCCAACCGACAGACCGGATGTGATAGTAAACGGTAGGGCGATAGACTTGATGAGCGGCTGTATGATACAACCTATGCGATTCATCATCGTTATAGTTTTCTGTTTATGACCTATTCAAACCCCGAGGCTTTGTATAAAGGCATGACAAACCAGTAATGACGAACATGCGGAAACACGGCTGGTGTGTCCTTGTGGGGCAGCCCGCTCGCGGCGTGGAGAAAAGGATGTAGGCTACAGAAGAGCAATGCAATGTTTCCAGGCTATTCGGCGACGAATGTAACGTTAAGCTTACGTTTACTGCTCTTATCTGCTGCAAGTGATATATTCTATTGGGAAATACCCCCCTCTAAAGCCTCTACCTAGGCGAGGAAACTCCTTATCACAAGGCTTTGAAGACAAGGTAAGGTCATAGCTCATGTATGGCCAGCATGGCATGGACAATCTGCGGCCAAATTATGCCACAACCCTGATCATGAAGCACACCATTCAGGAGGTTGGTGATACCTTACGAGGCTCGACGCGAGGTGCCATCCGCATAACTGCAGACAATATTCCATCTGCATGAGCCACAGCCTGGCCGGCCAAGACCCCACCATAGTACGTTAAACGAATCAAAATGGTTTGTTGAACTTATCGGGAGACAGTTTTCACAGCCTAAGTGACGTGCAATTGTGTGTTACAACAGGGTTCAACGCTTGTCCATGCAGCTGCTGGGTTGGTTAGCGGGCCGTATCACAATTAGATGTCGACTGCCTGCAGCCAACGGCATCACTACTTGTATCTCTCGAGTGGTGTTGGTCGCCATGATTGCCCATGCTTTAGCAAGCATGCATCAATTGGTTATTATTAGAAGCGCGCAATAGGCCGTGGGGCGGAGCTATGAACATTGCTTCCTCTCGCCGAGAAGGTAAATTTGTGCTTTCAGTCCATCCCTTTGTTCCGCTTTATAGGTCAATTCCAGGCGAAAGGTCCAAAATCCCGGTCACTTGGCAGTAATGAGACCCAGAACTCGTAAGCACCGCGCGTCTTGGCAGGCTGCACTCCTGGCCGCTTCCCTTTCCATTCGACACAGAATAACCTGTTCGGGGAACGGTGTCAGTGTACAAAAGATTATTCGTTGAGCCAAAAATAGGCACCAAATCAGGGACACGTTGTACGGAACAGACCGTACGCATCCGTTACTCCTGAACGCTTTCCTGAGAGCAACAATCGTCCGTCAAACTTCATTCAACGGTTAACAGATAGTCTCAAAATATTCAAGGGCACACGCCTAAGCTATTTTGTGTCCATTAGACCTCCTGCGAGCGATTTGCGAATATCTGGCTCCGTCCCGTGGTGGCCGAAGAGTCCTATCAGTCTTGGAACGCAGGTTTCAATGAAGATACACGAATCATCGTTTAAAGTTTGTCTCATAAACTCATCTATTCCTTTTCCATCTCGACTTGTAGCAGAAAGGCAGTCCACAGCCCAGCAACGCGATATAACGATTTCAGGATCTTTCCGAAGAGCAATTACTGCTTAATTGATGGTTCTATTCGCCGTTCATAGCATAGTCTGAACGAATCAGCAGGTTCCTTACATCTTGTAAACCTGCTCGAAATGAAATAAAGAGTATGGCGGGTTATAACGCACTATTGTCTGCAGCATCAGCTCACCGCACTCGGTTTTGGGTCATCATGTTATCTCTTGGCTTACTGGGGTTCATATCTGCTCTTGATGTCACCATCACACCCCCCGCTCTACCAACGATCGTACAAGACATCGGAGGATCGACACTGTATATCTGGATTGCTAATGTGTTTGTTCTTGCTTCCTCTGCCGTGCAACCACTTTTCGGGCAATTTGCCAACATTTTCGGTCGTCGCTATCCGCTGGCATTTGCGATTGCCTTGTTCATTGTCGGCAGTGGTCTAGCTGGAGCCGCTCACTTGCCAGTTCTACTCTTGGTTGGCCGCCGTGTGCAAGGCGTTGGCGCCGGTGGGACATATGTGCTGATCGACATTGTTTGTTGTGATCTGGTGCCCTTACGCGATCGCGGAAAGTACTTAGCTATCGTCCAGGCCTGGGGAGGAGTCGCAGCTGCGCTAGGCCCTCTAATCGGAGGTACCTTGGCCGAGCAAAACTGGTGTTGGATATTTTACATCAATATTCCTATTTCTGCTTTGCCGTTTATAGCGGTGGTCGCCTTCATGGACGTCGAAACCGGCCGCAACACTATGAAGATACGCGACCTGGATTATCTTGACAATATTATCTTCATTTCCAGTACCACAACGGTATTGTTTGGGCTCATCATGGGCGGTATCGAGTTTCCTTGGTCCTCTTGACGGATTATCCTACCTTTAGTGATCGGTGTCCTCGGGTGGGTCATTTTCTATATCCAGCAACATTTCGTCGCCAACCCAAGCATACCTCCGCGATTGTTGGGTAACAGAACTTCGACGACTGGTTTTGACCTGACTTTTTGGTCGTCTGTATTGATGCAAACGGTTGGCTATTTCATTCCGATTTATTTCCAAGGCGTCCTCGCTACTACTGTGTGAGCCTCGGGGGTTTGCTTCCTGCCAATAACCATCGGCATCTTGCTGTTCGCGGCTGTTGCCGGAGTGGCACTCAGTCGGTTCGGGTCATACCGTGTATTACAAGGCATAGCGTTTGCGTTCTGTATTGTTGGATGCGGTCTTTTTACGAGGCTCGATGGTAACACCAGCACAGTAGCTTGGGTGTTCTTTGAGCTGATCGGAGCTGTCGGCTTAGGGATATCCGTATCGACTATACTACCGGCAATTCTAACTGCGTTACCGGACTCGGATGTGGCGTCTGCCAGTGCTACATTCGCATTCTTTCGCTCGTTGGGATTTTCCTGGGGCATCACGGTTTCTTCTATTATTTTCAACGCTGCGTTCGACCAAAGCTTGTATATGATACCACCGGATATGCGAGATCTGTTGAAGGACGGCAAAGCGTATTCATTTGCTAGTCAAGGACATTGGCGTATTGTGATGATGGACGCAGACATATGGCAGCAACTCGTGAAGGTCTATGTTATCAGTCTTCAAGCTATTTGGTGGTTTGCATTAGGAGTGAGCGTAATATCGTTATTCCTCGTAGGCTTGGAAAAGGACTTAAACCTATCAACGGAACTTAAAACAGAGTATGGCTTGCGAGGTGGCTCAACTCGAAGACCATGAGAACTTCGCCGGCTGATCAGGCTTCTAAGGGGTAGGTGGTGTCGAGCTTAGGGAATTTTGGCTACAGCTTATATCTACTAAGTAGTAGCTCAGGTAATGCTGCCAGGAGCTCAGGTTCGATAGCGGAAGTGGCATTTGGTAAGGGAACTTTCAGGCAAATTCTAAGGCTATATCTATGCCCCATCTGTAACTGGCTTATATACGTTCTCATCCCGAGGCATGGTACTTGACGACATCGGGATCGTATGGACTGGTAACGGAGCCTATAATAATAACTGCACTTTTGACAACCGGGACTACATTGCGCAGTTCTCTTATGAAAACTCTGGTTCCTCAGGGCCGAGCTCCGGCTCAGTCTCGTTCTTGCTCACTGCTGATGCGGCCATGTAGATAACAATCTTTTATGGGAAAAAAGGAGGTCATGGAAGAGCAGATTCTATCATTGATGCCCCCCACGACAGGCACAACAGTACTTCTTTATCGTAGCTGATTGTGGAGGAAACTTCGTTCTGTAAAGTCCGACTGCAGTGCAGGCATGCCCCCGACATCGCGAAGGAATGTAGAGTGCAAACTGCATGTTTGATATCTTGCGTTGGGTTGAGAGTCCTCTCAAGTACTTATAATGTACTGAAACCAGCGAACACTCTTTCACCAAATACTTTCTTCCGGATATGTGCCCTCCTGGAAGCCTTAAAGGTGTAACCTCTAACCAAGCCACCCCTCGCGGTCTATGCCTGATTTGTGTACCTTGATCCCCTTTGCCATATTATGAGCATTGCAGCGAATTACGGTCATATTTTCCCGTAGTAAAAATGTAATAATATTCTCTATAGTACGATTTGGTTCGATAACTTCTGTGCTGTCCATATACTATTACCTGTAGGTGCTAGCCCTCTCCCTTTAAATCTTTCTCGACATTGTAACGAGAAGAAACTTACGCGTGTCTCATATAGCATCATCTTGATGCAAGAAATCCAAGTAGAGTCATTCAGAGAATGTGTGGGCTTGCATAACTCGCCTCGCCGCGAAGACGGGGAGCTGCTTAGCATCCGCTCCACAGTGTGAGCAAGTTATGTACAGGTAGGCTCCGTTCGCTTCATCCGTACAAAGATGAACTATAAATATAATCATGGCGATAATTCAACAGGCAAAAGGAATTTGGGAAGCGTTCTAACCGAAAAACAAATGTAGGATGTTAAAAATAAGGTCCTGATATTTTCATGCACTAGCCGCGAATCGAACGCGGGGCCCATCGATGGCAACGATGGATTTTACCACTAAACCACTAGTGCTGTACCTGTTGAAAATGACGCCTTGCCGCTTTAGGAATTGCTACTTTAGAGCATCTTAAGTTCAGGAAGTTCAATAACCCCCCTTTTTCTATAGTGTCAGTGCAGAGGCTGTCGATGCTTCGTTTAGGAACAGGAGGCCACTGCACAATTCGTTCACACCTGAAGAACATGCAGGCTTTCACGAAAATCTGCATCGATGAGGAGTTAAGGTGGATATTTTGTCCAAAAAGAGGAGGGAGCTCAGTCGTGATGGTTGGTTGATATTATTTATCGCACATGTATTTGACAGCGTGTGTTTTTGGGAGTGGAGTGTTAGACACTGGTGTCGATTGCCGTCATTTTATGTTGACACCCTCGCAAACTACGCTGTTGTATAATATATGCCCGTGTTCAAGCCCTGTTACAATTCTCGTATAGGCATGTAAAAATAATACATCTCTGCTATTTGATATAGGCAGCACGAAAAGACGGTTATTTTAAGGTGAAAACCGTGTGAAGTGCAAACCCTTCTGTTAATTATCTAGCACGAAAAGTGGCAGTCCATGTCGCGAGCCTGTTCTGGCTGTCAGTTCAGGATCGAGTAGAGGTACTAACCAGGGGTATCTTACGCGTGGAAGACCAGTGGTGGTAAAATCGCCAACACCACAAAGGCTGTCAATTGATTTCCGTCGCTGCAAGCCGTATGCAAATTGTATGTAGTCTTTCCCATCAATGAGCTCCGGGGTCATGACCATCACCAATGGCAAATTCGAGTTCCAGGTGACTGAAGGGTTCGACTTGGCTTTGTCATTGTACGTGTTGATAACTCGTCCTTACCCATCTCCTCAACCCGTCTCTGAAACTGCCTATAGACTACGGCACCCAGCCCGAAAGCGTCGCATGCCGCTGCGCCGTAGTTATGACGATTGAAGGAGCTCTGGGCAGTTTTCTTCCAGGTACTGCTCGATTACCTCTAGGCATGCGTCTTTCTGAAAAGTGCCCAGGTCTGGCCAGCCATGCTTCTTGTAGATGCCCTGGACAACAGGCAGGGCATCCATTTCCTCGTCCGTGACAACTTGATGGGTTTCTATGACGGTTTCCTCGGTGGTCGGCAGGAAGACGAGCGCCCGAAACTGGTCCTTCAGTAACTCGAAGAAGTCTTCCACCGCCCAGGCCGGGCTTGATCGGAACTCCTCCTGGTCCGGTGACTCGACTTGTTCCGTGACAGGTTCCCACGAAGGGTTTTCGTGAACCCACGCAGGGCAGTGGACCCAGTAGATGATGCCAGCCTTGGTATCCAGCAGAAAGCAGTAGCCGCCATGCGGTGCCGAACACAGACCGATGACGTGGGGAGGTGTCTGCTGCCAGGTATCGGCGCCGTCCGTTTTCATCCTGATACTTTCCACCTCGTCGCCGCCTTGGCGCAGACTGTCGGCCATGCTCTCTAGACGGTAGTCCACAAAGTGCGCGCCTGGCGCCGCTTCAGGCTGGGTGCCGTTGCCCCGATCCAGAATGTACGGGAGATGGCGCAGCAGCTCCAGGGCTTCGGCGGCCTTGCCCAAGGCCCCAAAGTTGTCCGTAGTGATGCTCGGCCAGCCGGACTCGGGGGGCTGCACGACCTCGGACTCGGAGACATACATAGACACGAGGAACTTGTAGTAGTCGCGAACGGCTGCGATGGTAAGATCGCGCGAATAACTGATTTCGCGAAGCTGCGGCATGGCTGCGGTAGTGTTTGGTGGCGTATGGGGTTTTGACAGCGGGAGCGCTGAGAGGGAAGGATGACGTGCGGACGCTTAAGGTACCTGAAGAAGTGGCGCGTGACTTGGTGATGGACCTGGGAGCAGAGTTTATAAACGGGAAGCAGACGGCGTAGCAAGGGGTTGATGTCACGGCTCCATAGATAGCCATGTATTTATAGCAGCAGTGGGCGTGTTGGTTAGGTCGGTAATCCAGGAATTGGGGTAAGGCGCAGCAGCCGGGGGTGGATCAACCTTAAAACATATAGGTACAATTAAAAAAATAAGGGCTGAGTTAACCTTCGAAATCTATCGCGAGGAAAGGAAACGGCATAAAGTACATTTGCTATACAAACGCCACAGTTCTGTTTGCTAAGCTATAGCCAAGCCACTTTGCACGAGTCCAATAGCCGTTATGTTTTCGTCAGACTATGGACGGGTACGAGGAGCCGAGGGACTCGGGTGGCTACGGTGGGGGGTCAATAACCCTGAAAAGGCCTGCATCACACTGCAACTTGCCTTAAATGCAGACTACAGTGCTACCCAGTTTCAAAGAGTGTTTGAATTCGCCCGAAAGTAAACAGAGTAGTGGCAGAAGATGTTGACAGGATATTAGTTGAATTGGTCCCATTTCGTGCTGCGGGGTTTCCCACGCGATATACGCCGACCAAGCTTACAACAATACTAAGTAACAACGGCTGGCGCGAAACCTACCAGGCACACTCCGGTACGGACACGCTCCGCAAAAGATCTTCCTCTTTAGAGGTCGGCTTTGTTTCCTTGGCTGAGTCTGCCGGCGCGTATCTGATGCAACGTCGATGCACTTAGCCACCAGCCCAGGATTACGGCAGAGCTGGGGCCGACCTGAATCCTCTCCTCGCGAGCGGCGCCAATGTGGCCATGTGGAGAATTGCGGCACGGAAGTGGCCCAACTTGAAATCCTATCGCTGTTGGGAGGCGTAGTGATTTGAATCGCCTCAAATAGTGATCATGGTCTAAGCGGTCAGCGTGCCGATATTCTATGCGGCACGGCTCTTGGCAGAGAACAGGAACTCGACTAGAGGGTTTGGTGAACTAAGAAGCTCGCGACTTGGATCATGCCTAGGACTCTACATACATACATACCGTGGCCTCGCAGAGTTCTGATGGAACGAATTGAGATAGATCATGATATACGTAGGTTGGTTACAGTCGGCCTTGTATATCACATGTTTCAACATTGGCCTCCCAACGTGGTGTCCCGGGCCGGGGGGGGGGGGGGGTTATGCCTGATTTGCACCGCCATCCGTTAAAAATAGGGGAAAGCTGTCAGCATAGCCTAGCTTCAGATCATGAGATTTGAGAAAAGGAAATGCTATTTTGGCTTATGGAAGGAATAATTCCAGGACATCCTTCAAGACGATGAATCAGCGTTGGTAAAGAAAGCCTGAGACCTGTACAGCATCTCATGATACACCCGAAGTATAAGATGGATCAGATTGCGCAACCATCCATGGCTGCAGCTCGTAGTATCACCACCTCCATCCCCATCGCTGTTTTCATCCCTGCTTTGAGAAGACTCTACGCTCGAGGCTGCTTTCGAAGTCCCCTTCTTCGCCATAAAGATGCGTGCTACCCTTTTGTGGCTATATGGCAGCGGCCAATTTTTTAATACGCTCGCACGATCCATCGCTAAAGATTCGTTCGTCGTGCGACGGCAGAATACCGACGCACAAGTTCTCGCCAGCAATGAGAAGACGGGCGCATGCATGTATTATTTCGGCCAGGGCTCCGCACGACCTAACTGGGACAAAGGCGGTAAATCCTGTATCAAATACTGTGCTGATCATGGGGGTAGTGGTTTCTCTATGGTGAGTCTTCTAGCCCGCTCGTTGCCGCCGCTGGCGCTGGAGGTATCATGCCTGGCTAACTCGGTGAACACAATAGTGCGATTATAGTCCATATAATGATGTTGATTTCACCAAGCAACCACTTACCGTAGCCACCCTCAAAGATGAGGAAGGATATATCTACGTCCCTTGTAAATGCAAATGCAACGATCCGACCATCGAAGGCCTTACCGAGAACATTTTCGATATTGTAGCTGAGGGGCTCTCTAAACTCGATAACATCCTTTGCGCGGCCATGCTCTCCGCGCTGCAGGCGATCGTCGAAGTTGGGATTTTCGCGATTCCCGGGGGTGCGGAACTCCAAGGAGCGCGCGCTCTCGTGCAAGGGGCCAAGACCTTTACGGAGAATGGCCTGGAAGCGTCGTCCTTCTTTGGAAACTGGATCGGTGACGCCTGTGGTGTGCCTGACTACAGCTTTGACCTCATGACCATGTTCACAACCTTGGTCGCCAGTCCCGACTCCATTGGGACGAGCGTGGGCTGCAAGATCCCTAAGGGCAAAGGAACATGCAAGCCACCCCCCAAGGTGCCAGATAAACCGAAGCCTACTCTGACGAAGCCGGCTGTGACGAAGCCAACGGTGACGAAGCCGACGGTGACCCAGGCAACTACTCAACAAACCACTGCCAAGACGACGACAGCAACTACCACTTATTCAACGGCAGCCTGCAAACGTGCGGTTGGGGACGTCATGCAGAAAGACAAGGGCAAAAACTACAACGTGTTCGTCTCGACCGAGTGTAACCAGCAGGGTTCCACCGTCACCCATGAGTTCAAGATCACATCGCTCAGCTATAGCGCCAACGCCAAACCCACACTGATCAAGGCCACTTGCAAGAAGGAGTGGTCCCAGGCTTGCTACCACTACAGCTCGGCCATCAGCGTCCAACCGGCATGGAAGACTCTGACCTGCCCTCCGGAGGCTGCCGTGACCGAGAAACCTCGCTTCCATTCCCCTGCCGTGGGCAAGTGGAAAGCGCGGCATCCCAAGAAGAACAAGAAGGTAGACCTCGGATGGTGGGATAAGACGGGTGCGGCCGGAAGCAAGCTTATCGAGTACCAACAAGAATGCCAAGTCGACGAGTTCCCGCCCATGTATCTGCTCAGCAAGACTGATACCGCTATCAAGCAGGGTGGCAGCGATAACACGGGCCAGCTGGTGCGTCTGCTTCCAGACAAGGAGAATGGGAACGCCGCCAACGGGATGTGGGCGGGCATATGCTTCAGAACACCCATGCTGGACTCCATGACAGCCAAGGAGGTTGTCGCTAGAGCCAAGGACGCGAAAAAGAACTTTGGCTACAAGAAGAATTTTGTAAATCCAAGTGAGTTATGAGAATATATCTAGCGGCCTGGTAAAATAGTTAACTAACCCGATGGCCTGAAGCATCAACTGAGTACACGGTGGGGATCACCGTCGATGTGAGACCCGAGTTCACCATTGCCAAATGGGAGCACGAGACCACTCCTCCCAAGTCCAAGGATGACGGGCTGAGTGAGAACCCTTGCTGGCCCAAGGTCAGAGCAAAGGATGACCCTGGATATACCGTCCAACACTTTGCCCAGCATTACATCAAGAACCCCTCGCTGTTAACCAAGTACGACTACAAGAAGGCGTGGGTCAAGGGCACCAACGGATCCAAGCGAGCTCTGCTTTGGTCGGACGAGAATGGAGGTCCCGAAATGAGCGTTGTGGGGGATAATGACGACCTGGAATACCTGAACGGTACCCTGACGGACTCCGACCAGTCCAAGAGAGATATTTCTTGGTCGGACCCGGACGAAGATTATGATGCGGAATTTCCTGGGGATGATGATCTGAACAACTTTAACGCTGCCACATTGGGCTACGATCCATTTTGACGGTGAATAGCTTGCGGATTAGAAACTATCGATATCAGTTGCATATCTGGGGATTCGGTTTATAGATTTTGTCTTCTTTAAAGTACCCTCTTTGCATCTTTGCAATCTTGAAAGCCCGCTTCGAAGGTCACTGCAGATTGCACGAACGCGCAAATGATAGATACTTGTAGGAGCACGCCATAAAGCGGAGTAAGCGCTATCAATTTGCCCAGAGGAAAAAGGAAAACGATCAATACTGGGCACATGGGCAAGATACATAACTGCAGCCTTGCTGCATGGTTTAATTGAGTGGATTACCGACTAGCCCAAGTGTTTAATAAGCATATTATAGTCGGTAGGGGTCGTTATGAAGGTATTCTGATAGGCGTTAGAATGCTCGTCAAGGCAAGTTAATGCCACACAATAATAGGCTAAGTATAGCAATTGGTATGGTGAATATAACTTTCGTGTTGTTGAATTCATATAGCTGCCGTTTCTAAGTCAAGACTATTTCAAGGCCAAATGTGGCACTAGTGTGGGCACGTTTGGCCCCTGTTTTAGGACTATCTCCTATTTTTAGACCCAACTTTTGGCATTGAACTGGAGTGGTGCTCCAGGACAGTGTTGTCCCAGAACGTCCACAGCAGCCAAAGCAGCCAAAGCAGTCTTAAACGCCATTACCGACGAATCTAACGTGCTTTGTCTAATAGGACCTAACTGATCAGAAAAATAATACCTCCCGTAAAGTGCATAATGAAAGTGTTTATCGGTCGCCAGAACGCTGGGGCTAATTATATAGGTGAAAGGAGCGTTATCTTGTTAGAATCCACACATGACAAAGAAAACTATATAAATAAAACGCAACGCCACACTAAGCCACCCGAACCAAGCCACACTACCCGAGCTTAGCATGCGTGCCTCCATTTTCGGCACCCAGAACCTCACTTTCTAGGCGACTCTAAGCCTAGTAGACAACTTCTGTATATATGATTCTCCAGCCACTCCCTGTCGTTGTCAGTGCTAGCAAAAGTATCTGAAATTCCTGAAAAGTTTTCGAAAATGTGGCAGTAAATACTGGCAACTAACAGTTTCTGCACAGGACATCATTCTCATCAAGTTATCTTACGTATTGGAGTGTGAAAAGGATTTACAAAGGCAGCTGGTGGGTGATCTGATAAAATCTCGCCACGGCCGCTTCTAGATTGTTCAAAGCTATAATTGGTGCATGGGAGCGGTGCCTAATTCTGTGTCACAATCCACGGAGTACCTTGCTCCCTCCACAAGTTTACCGTTTCTTCAATTACCTCCGAGCTCGATCTCGTCTTTCGGTTCAAAATAAAAAAGCTTTTCCCATCAAATTAGTCAACCAAACCTTGGTTCAACGGCCATGAAGCTCTGGATATCGCAAATACTTCTATATTGCGGCTTATCTCTAGCCACGCATAAAATATCAATTCTCCCTGCCCGCCCAACCCCCAACCCAGCAACACACAACACAGACACGACTACGCGCACAGAATCGATTTATAGCAACGAAAATGCAATGTATATTACGGCTCCCCGTAAACAGCAGCCTTCAATATCGAGTGGCTTGATATTGCTCCTTGACCAATCCCTATGTACGAATCTTAATGAACAGTGTTGAAATGGTATATAATTGACCTAACGTAACGACGAACTTTTCTGGGTGTACCTACGCCGTTTCGTTGGCAACTAATCGGGCTTACAAAATGCCTACATGAATCTCTCTAGCGAAGCTTGGCTGGAGGACGTCAGCTATCTGCCCCCGGGGTCGGTCACAGGACCACCCTTAACGCAGACCCTTGCACAATATGCCCGCTTGGCAGTTCGAGACGCGAATAGAAATTATGGAGGCCCGTTAAGTATAGGATTAAACAACATGATTCTTGATTTGTGAGGACTTTTTGGATATCATTGGGGTGGGCGGTGTCGTTGGTGGCTGGTCACCGAATTCCTGCTGGTCCGGTTCTCAGTGAACCTGCGGACCTGGGAGGGATCTCCGACATTGCCGCCGCCATGGCGGTTTCCAATGCACTAACCAATAAGTCGGACGTCCTAGTGCGCTATCGTGGCAAAGAAGCCGGGTGTGAGGGCTGCTTGAGAATGACTGTCAGTACCAGAGAAGATGTTGACAGCGTCCTGGTACATACCTAAGCGGCCCCAGAGAGTGCGCATGCCATCAAAATTCCAATTGCTTGAGTTGCCAACAAGATTGAGTCCAGGTTCGCATTTCAGTAGCTGAGGTTGGTTGGCTGCTCGTGGAGAATAAAATGATTGAATTATACCACCTATGGAGTTCAGTAGAAACGTTTATGTGCTAGAAATTCGCTTTCACTGAATAGAATCTGGCGCCTCGGTATATACCGCAAACCAATACTATGTCTTGATGAGTAAGTCGATATCTCATCCTTTCGCAAGGTTCCAAGAGTTGCGGAGACGCCGTTCTCCTTCAAAGCCATAGATTACGGAACCCTCCTTCCAACTATCGCCAAGAGATACGAATCAGTCCAATTTTAGTACATTATGATGAGGTTTTCATGATCTTTCGCCAAATGAATCTAATGAATATGGTTATGCAGGTGATAGGATGGAGCAGCAAAGCGAGCTATAGAACCAGCAACCAGATAGAGGCTAGTTTCGGCACTGACTGAAGGTACAGTACAGTTCACGGCATCAAAGGTGTATCTCGCTGGCTACACTACACGCTCGGTTGTTAAAAACAATGCTTTAACAGGTTTCGGTGTTCATATCTACTAATATTGACCTTCATATACTAAGCTGCAGTAGCACTCCAAGAAAATAAGAAACCAAAAAGCCCATTTCAGCCCAAGGTAGTCTTCGCCACCGACGATGAATCCAACATGCCTTATCTATGGGAAACGTCAAATCAAAAGACTAGCACCTTCTATAAGACGTACGGTAGTGATTGACAATTGCCAGAACGTAGTGGCGGATTATGAGTAAGAGAAGCTTTATCGCTCTGATGTTCACACGCCCTAGTATATGACAGGAAAGGAAACAGGATGTAAAGCCATATTAAGCCAGTTGTATAAGCGCACAACCCGAGACTCAATATTAAGGAAACTAATCCAGATCTCCCGTTTGAAAGAGATCCCTAAATAATTAATATTGTGAAGTCTTACAACACTTATAACAGCCATACTTCCTGCCACTTATGATAAGTCCGTTCATTGTTTCCTGGGGCATATAAGCTTATAATGGGCAGCTTGACCTGCTCTAAATATCGCTCCTAAGAAATGTGGACTTGAGAGACACGTTGTAAGGTAGCTCAATCTTGAAGCTGACCCTGTGTTGTCTGTCCTGAGCAGAGACAGGGTTTTTTTTTTTTTTTTTTTTTTTTTACCACTGAGCTGTTGGCTGAAGGTGTACACAAGTTACTGATCCGGCAGGTGCTCTTATAATGCAGACAGCTCTGACTTTGATTGCTTGTCGTAGTGAGGTACCGAGCTGAAAGGTCCCAGCAAGTCATGTTCATACAGTCTATTGTCTGACCGATGAGGAAAACACCCTGTCTACGCGACTACCATTGTCAGGTCCTCTTCCTGCAGGAAGCAGACAATAATACCTTCAATAGCAGGACTAGACAAACGGAAGTAAATTGGGATTTTGAAAAGCAGACAATTTTCCAACTTTATCATGGGGATATAAGCTAATACGACCGCCCGACCTGGCTTGGTTTGCACCCCAGGACCCGTCGTTAAAAGAGCAAAGCAATTGATTACATAGTACAAAACATTAGAACAGATAGTATCAGCACAGTCAGAGACAAAAATGAAATCGATGCACTAGCCGCGAATCGAACGCGGGGCCCATCGATGGCAACGATGGATTTTACCACTAAACCACTAGTGCTACGGTGAAACTTTCGTTTCAAAGAGTATATGACTCCTCGGGGTAAGGCATCGTTGACCACACTTGTTTCTTTCTGTGGCGATCCACTTGCTGGATAATTTTTCTAGACTACGATCATCCAGGCCGAAGTGGAGGTGCCAGTGAGAGACGATGGTGGGGCGTAATGGCGCTACAACTTACGTGCTTTGAAGGCATTGGCGAAGAAGGTCCCGGCATAAAATCCAAGATCCCTAGCCGCATCATGGGCTGCATTCGGCGGGCAGGGCTTTGACACTGATAGATGAACAATACTGTCACGCAAGCTCTCACGATTTCTCGAGATCTACTTAAATTCGGTTTAGATTAGCATCTCTAGGCTGTATGGTACTTTCCCCTGGGACCCTGGCCATTCCGCAAGGATTGGCCCCATCATGGAAAATGAGCACATTGGCGCGCTACGGGCCGGGGAACGATCCGGGAGGCTAGTGTGTCTGAGCAGAAATGGCCCGAAGGCGGGAAACTAGGCATGCATCCACAATGTCCATATACGGATGCTGCACCGTGATGCCGTTTTAGCTGCTGCATTAACTACCTAAAAACTCATGTCAGGACCAACACATACCACTCTTTGTATCCTCAGATCTAATGAGTTCTTACTGATGGTCTGCTAGATCAAGAGTGATGGATATAGTTACGCTTACTGTAGTTTCTTCGCGTCACTGGGGAAAGCCGACTGGATACTACACCAGAACTTGCTCCGCGAGGTCCTATCCCAGGTTTCTAAGCTGGTTCGATTTTTTTTCATGCTGAAAGCTGCTGTACTTCTATCAAGCCAAAGACAGGTGATTACTGATGCACAATGGAGTCAACGAGACAATTTCAATCGCAGAACAACATTGCGAAACTCCTTGAAGATTAGGACATATATCATCTTCAGGCGCTCATTCTTCACTTCGACGCCAGTAACGAATCTTCCAACACAAACCTTTCGGCGGCCAAATGCTGCGCTACGAACCCTTTACCATGCCGATTAGGCGTGGAAGCAGCGAGGCCCAACTGCTCACTCCCCCACACAGCCGCGTCCAGGCCTGAGGTCTCCCACCCCTCCACAGCTTGTCCCCGCTCGTCCTTGGCCCAGTCGTCCAGCCGCCTCAGCCCTAGCTGATCCCAGATCTTGGCCAACGCGCTAACCAGGATGTCCTGGTGCTCTTTCGTATGGGCGGCGGTGGGTGAGATGCGAAGTCTTTCCTGGCCCACAGGCACGCTGGGGCTATTGATGGGCTGAACGTAGATGCCATAGTCGTCATACAACCTATCTGCTGCCATCTTGCAGCGTGCAGCATCGCCAACCATGAGGGGAATGATGTGCGAGGCATTGGGGAGAACAGGCAGCTTATGCTCAAGAAGCCGTTGTTTCACCAAGCGCGTGTTGCGCTGGAGCTGGATACGGTCTTGGGGATTGTGGCGCTGGAAGTTAATGGCCGCTTCCGCACCGGCCATGGTCGCCGGGCCCGCCGCCGTTGTGAAAATGAACCCACGCGAGAGCGAACGAATCATATCGACCAAGTCCTTGGAGCCAGCTACGTAGCCGCCCATAGTGCCGAAGCCTTTACCTAGCGCTCCCGAAATGATGTCAATACGGGACAATACCGTGCGCTCTGACGAGGCAGAGCCGGACACATGGGCGTCAAAGTCAAGGTGTTCTGAGACACCAGCCCCGTGCGGACCGTAAAGGCCGACGGCATGGACTTCGTCAAGGAAGGTAAGGGCACCATAGCGCTCTGCCAAGTCGCAGACCTCGGCGATTGGAGCGACTGTGCCACACATAGAGTAGATAGATTCAAAGCAAACGACCTTGGGCGTTCCTAGTGGGATAGCAGCCAACTTGCTCTCCAGGTCAACAAGGTCATTGTGCCGCCATACAGACTTCCTCGCCCCTGAATGACGGATACCCTCGATAATGGAAGAGTGATTGGACGCATCTGAAAGGAAGACGCACCCGGGAAGCTGTTGCCCCAAGACCGTGAGAGCACAATCGTTGGCATTATACCCCGAGCTGAAGTAGAGTGCCGCCTCTTTGCGGTGAAGCTTGGCCAAGGCTTTCTCCAACGACACGGCAAACTGGTTGTGTCCCGAGATGTTTCGTGACCCGCCCGAGCAAGCACCATATTTATCCAGCGCTGCGTGCATCGCTTGCAACACTTCTGGGTTTCCTCCCATGCCGAGCTGTGCAACAGTCAGTCATCCTGCCAGTCTCTAAATGGTGCTGCTGGATGTATGGACATTTACTCACATAGTCGTTCGTACACCAAACGTTAATCGATTTACCCTCGGCCGAATGTGCGAGAGGAAACTCGCGGGCGAGGCGGTTGACATTTCGAAAGTAACGGTATGATTGGTCTCTTTTCTTGCTCTCAATCACTGATGAATACTGTGCTTCATACGGGAAGCGGACAGGTTCATTGATCATGGAGCCACGAGGAGCAGCAACGACAGTAGCTTCGCCGATCAGTCGCTGGCATGATTAACAGGTGAAGGGTATACCTACCGAAGGTTCTCAGGCTAGCAGCTCTGTGGACGTTCGAAGTCCAGTTAGAGCTTCTACAGAATATTTTGGAAGCCATTTCAAGTAGTCTAGTAACAGACGATAGTTGTTCTACCGAGGACTACCTAGGACGACAATGATTCATGTGCAACAGTTCTACACTTATAGGCCATTCCCACCAGCCTCGTCAGAGCAACAATCACCTAATTTGTCACGGCTTACATGACTGACCCCTCTTACCTTAGATTACCGCAGGCTCTAATGTGGTGGAGTTCGGCTCCCATCATAGCTTGGCGTGCAGTCTGGTGGTCTACAGTCACCTAAAACTAGAATACGAATGAGAAATCTGCAGTCATCTGTCGCATCTTGGTAGATCCTGGGAGGGCCTAGAGCATACTACTATGCATCTACAGACCCCCGAGACTCCGACAATACCTAGAGAAGGTCTCATGGCAGGCCTCCTATGTCAAGGGTCACAATGCCAGACCTTGCTGGGCTTCCCGTGAAAGCAAGCCGGACGGGCCAAAAGCTCTGAGAAACGTCGAGTATAATCGACCATTGGTTCGGACTATCCTGACCTTTCGTGCAGGCCGTGGCACATACTAACCGCCAGTCACTTTAGAATCTGACTGCTGACTTCAAATGTATTCTGCCAGTAGTGCCGTTATAATGGACCGGTTGCTGCCTGTGTAGTGTCTCATGATGATATGATCATTGAACCCCTGAAACGGTTTATGGGCAGTTTATCTTCGGATTACCCCGTTGGGTGCTCCCGCCGCTTTCAGGGTCCTTCAGGGTCCTGTTCCCTGTCCTTTTACATAATATGCCGCTCCTTGCCTAGGTCCCACCTGTGGAGTCGCTCGCCGATGTTGACGCCGGAGTGGGCCGAGGACGGCTGGATCTAACCACATGTATAGGGCTGCATCACTTGGCGTAGTTGGCTGGACCACCTGTGCCGCTTTTGGACGGTTTAAATTGCCATGCACAACCGTCTACTTTTCATTTCGTAATTCCTATTTCCCCATATGTGTTCCATTTGTTTACAAGATGGAGGGCAAAAGTAGAACAAGCAATGCTGTTGATGGTAGGTATTCCATCCCAAAGGAGGACGGGTCGACACAACCAGCAGTCATCAACGTCAACGAACAAAAGCAAGATGCAGCAGGAGAGCTCCAAATGGATCATGGTCTCCGGGCGTGGCTGCAGGTACTTGGCTGCTGGATTTTGTTCGCCAATACATGGTCAGTAACACCCCTGAAATGTGCACCGGGCGTTGTTTTAGGTCGCGCTCATCAGCTAAGTCTTTTTTAGGGGCTTGTCCAACTCGTTTGGTGTATTCCAGGCCTACTATACGACGACGCTGCTACCAGATACTAGTCCTTCAGCTGTTGCTTGGATCGGATCTATACAGATATTCTTGATGATGCTCATCGGCGTATGCGCAGGCTGGCTCCTCGATGCCGGCTACCTGCAATTTATCTTGATATGCGGAACAGCATTGACGTCCTTGGGACTATTTATGCTCAGCTTGTGTACGCAATACTGGCAGATCCTATTGGCGCAGGCGTTCTGCGTTGGGACGGGGAGCGGGCTTCTCGGCTTGACATCCGTGGCTGTTATTCCTCTATATTTCCAAAAGAAACGGATGGTGGCAACGGGCATTGCTGCCACGGGCAGCAGTCTAGGTAAGACAAAACATTTGATAGTACTTCACGGTTACATCTTCTCACATGGAATAGCTGGCATCGTATATCCCATAATGGAGCGTCGACTTATAGTTTCCATCGGTTTTCCTTGGGCTGTCCGCATCTTTGCCTTTGTTGTCACCACCCTCTTACTGATATGTCTGGCCATCATGCGTCTGAGACCCAATCTGAAGCGCCGTGGCGCTCTGTTTCGCCTCAAGCACTTCCGTGACACGCCTTACGTGGCATTCTGCATCGGTAAGAGAGAGTTATTCCAGTTCGTCATTCTCAATGCTGATCCAAGCAAAAGCCTTTGCACTCATGATTGGTTCCGTCTATGTGCCATTTTTCTTCGTTGATGCATATGCCATTCGTCTAGGCGTGGATCCCGATACTTCTTTCTACGTACTAAGCATGATGAATGCAGCTAGCTTGTTCGGCCGTCTCGTGCCAAACTGGCTGGCAGATAAGTATGGAGGGATGAATATAATGCTTCCCTGTTGCCTTGGGTCCGCTATCATCTTGTTCCTGTTCAGGTTCGCCCATGACCTTCCCGGCCTCATCATTGTATCGATTGTGTATGGCTTCGTGTCAGGCGGCATGGTGTCACTGCCACCTGCTACGATTGCAAATCTAACAGAGGAACTCTCCGAATACGGTACGCGAATGGGTATGGGGTACACGATTGCCAGCATAGGAGCTCTGATTGGTAACCCCATCGGTGGCGCGGCGCAGAAATTTCAAGGAGACTCGACCGCAGCTGGGCAAGGAGACTTTCAGGGCACTTGGATCTTTGCTGGAGGTTTCATGTTAGCGGCAGTCACTGCTATGGCAATTTCCAAGAACCTGAAGTTCGGATCGGTGTTGAGGGGGAAGTGCTAAACAACAGCTCACATATGGTGCTACTTCTTATACACCAACAATTTTCTATGCGAAGTATGGAATCACAAAGGGTCTGCCAGAAATACCAATATTATGAAATAATTACCCCAATCTAGTTAGTGAGGTATTACTTCATTGAGTGGATTATAAGGCTTTGTCTGCGCAACCCTGGTGCAGCGGGAGTATGGATGGTATGGATGATGCTTCCATCTGTGTTCTACCACAGAAATTCCATATGCTCTTCTGCATCAGCACTCTTGAAACGATTACTGACAGACTGCTATGACACATCAGTGATTATGTTATAATAATGCACATTTCGGGTTCGACACGATAAGTGTTGTATAGTATTCCGTCTATAGATAATTGGTGGTTGTTCTGGCTATCCGGGAACTTAAGTTCGGTAGGTTCCATTTGAAGACTCCTGACGGGCTCAATGAGCTCTCATGCTTTACTAAGTCTCAGAATGACCAGCACATACAGCAATACACGCTGTGCGCAATGATCCCACAATGGACTAACCAGCTGATACAACAGAACCGAGGCAGTAAATCACTGCGAGATAATAGCCGAGAGAAGACTATTTATGGTTTCTACATTTTGCAGGAGCAGACTATTATCCATATCATCAATTCACTGCCAAATCTCGTGATCTGTGGCTTGATTTTACTTCGCTACCGCGGACCATACTTGAGCGTTATGTTATTGACATCTTACAGTGTAAATCTCTAGTACTAGCAACGGCATACTAAGTCTGTACTGTGGCGTGCCGAAAGAAAAGCCATAAAACATTAACAGTTAGCTGTATGAAGAACTTCCTCGAGGTTCTCTGCCGGATCGCCGTTATTCACAATACCAAGCCACGTATCTGGTTTCTTGTAACCAAGAATGGAGAGCATCTTTTCGCTCATTCCGAGTACTTTACTTCGTGGAATTGCCAAAAACTGATTCTCCTCTGGACGTAATGTACCTTGGATGAAGAACAAACCAAAGAGCTTACGCACTTGGCCAGGAACAGAGTTATTACCAGCGCCATGATAGACCGTGCCGAGAAAGACGAATGCGGAACCTGGTTCCATTTCTAAATTATCACATTCGTTAGAAATATGATCTTTCTCGTGCAAAAGAAAAGAGTAAAAGCAGAATTGACTTACCTGCAAAGCAAACTTCATCAGTTCTAGGAGCCCGAGCATGATCCCATTTGTGAGAACCAGGAATAGCCATCGTCGCTCCATTCTCGCGGGTAGTTTTAGACCCAGCAATCATGAATCCAAGCATCGTTTCGTCTGCCAAGTCGTACTCGGCGCTATGGTATATCCCATGGATCATATCATCTCTATGCAATCTCTGACGTGGGCCACCGTAGCTGATATGATATGTCAAACTGCTGTTCAAAAGAGGGCCAATGGTGAACTCTTCTATCCGGTCTTCCCAGGTTGCAGTGCACTTTTTCTGCAAGATTGAGGTCCGCAGTTTGTCAATGACTTCGAGTTCGGCAATCCTGGCCATTGTCGGTGATTTGCCTACAACACCGGGAACCATCACCGTTTGTCTCGGAATCAAATCATAGGCAGCGTGAGTTTCAGCCTGAGCCTTCTGAATGTAAGGCTCAAGTTCGTCGTTGATCGCAGATATATCTTGACTTGAAACAACGTCAGTCAGGATAAGGGCACCATCTCGTTCTAGCACGGCGATTAGGTCTTCAATTGACGTCGTCGCATGAACTCTCGTCAGAGAGACGGACGGTACGTAAGACGGATCAATAGGCGGAGGAAATTCACTCATTTTGGGAGGTCAAGTCACAAAGTGTGATAAAGGAGTAAATTCTGGTGTGTTGCATAACCGAGAATTCGCAGACTGGATGCCCTTACTGTTGTTTTGTATCTGAGAGGAGTCTAGCGGATATTCTTCAAGTGCTATTGGATCAATCGAAGCGGCGGTTGCCACTCAACTGCCGTTATCGAAACCTAATGCCGTGCCATGTCACGTCATAATATCCTGGCTAGCTGCTGCCATGGAGTAATAGGGGGTCATAGATGACCAACTTTTCCAGTTTGGTGCTGACGATTCACCGTAGTTGTGATCTTTACTGTAACGCACTAGCTAATTCTGACAAATCTGACGCCCTGCTGTTCGTTTAGACTCTGCGGCTATGGCACTGCACGCATCAGAGCTTCTTTCGCAAATCCTCTAGCATTTCCAAAATTGAAGGCTGAAGAGCTTAAAGACGTGTGCACATTTTCGTCTTCATGCAAGTAGGGATAACTATCACGCCATTTTGCCTTCCTTCAATTTCCAGCCCGCTCTTAAAAACTCTTCAATCTCCGTTTTCTGGACGTTAGGAAAAACCTGAGCTAGGTCCTTCCCGGGCAGCTCATGCGCGTTGCTTAACATTGAAAGCATAACCTGTATTTCAACTTGATGAAGCAATTCACCTTTGACTGGATCCTTAAACACGGCCTGGTTAGAAGGCAAAGGTGTGATGCGACCCTTATGGATCGACTCTATAGAGTCATATGTGACCTCAAAATTCTTTCCTACTTTTCTTATCAGAAATCTTAGCCAAATATTCTTGAATGTGGGCCTATTTTATACCTGTAACCTTCTTAATTAGAGTCTCGAGGTCTTTCACTTGCAGTCTGTTGGATGCGATGAGGGATTCCCTAGGCCAGTCCTTGGCCGGGAGTCCTATTAAACGCTCAATATACGCCGCGAGGTCTGTTGAGTGCGTAAGTACAAGTGATTGTGACCCATCGCCAGGAAAGACACATTGTTCGTGGTCCACATCAACAAATGCCCAGAATGGACTAATATATGTTTTCTTGGGGTTGTATGGCATAGTTAGATGATCAAGAAATATTCCGACTCTGATGAGGGTCCAGGTCAACTCTGGATGTCGTGAAAGTTCTTCTTCGGCCTCAATTTGAAAGTTGGTAAACAGGTCAGAACCACTATCCCATAGAAATCAGCCCTGCGATCCTGTGTGAATCGTATCGAAGGAGCTTACGGAATTGGAGCGTGGAAATCAATGTAGTATTCGCTAGGGATGAATTTAGTCACGGTCCCTGATTGGGCAGCGGCTTTAATGAGGTTGATTTGTGACTGCGCAACGTCTTCATCAGCTAGCAACAAGGCTGATACAACAACTTCAACGTTGTTGTCTTGAAAAATATTCTTCATCTGTTCAACGTTGTTGTAATCGACAGCAAAACGTCTCGGTTCGCTGGGTGCAATTGCAGATGCTACCTGCGCAGTGTAAGTTGACAAGGTTATATGAAGAGAAACAATGTGCTTACTGTCCTCGATATCACAATGGCTTGGTGCTCACCCGATTTGGTAATGGCATCCAGCACAGTACGGCCAACGCCGCCGGTGCCACCGGCAACCGCAACGATGGCAATCCTATAGGTGGTCACGACCAGATGTTTATGTGTAAGTCAAAGTCTTTGAGTACTCGCGAGCTCCCAAGTCCCAATGACGCTTGTACCAAGTTTTAAGATATGAGTCGATTGGGTTGCTCAACAACGCTTGGGCTGGCGGGCTCTGGAGCCTTATGCCGCCTGGGGCCACCAGAATATTGAATATATGTGGATCCTAACCACCATTGACAGATATCGGTATGAAACTGAAGCGATGGCCTTCTTATGGGCCATGCAGTGCCATCTCCTCATCACTGCCAAGTGGCAACGTCTGCGACTTTTTTACTGCCACAGGCCCGAGGTTACTCAACTATTGTGCAGTTTGATGACCTATAAACGGCCCTCTGCACGTCCGTGGGGCCGACCACCGCGTCGCAGCTTAATATCAGCAACCATTGATCACCCTGCGTCAATCGATCAAAGCGCAGAGCCCCGGCATTTCGGTTGAACACATTTACCAGAACACGGCAGATACGTAAATTAGATTACGAAGACTGCCACCGCTGCCATACTGCCGTTCTTTCTCTATGATATTGATTTTGTGGAGATACAGTGCACATCTCGGCGGAATGCTACTTACCCACCAATTGCTAACTTAAGTGGGTAAGACCAGCCGAGGGTGGGGGGATGCAGGTGCAAGTGGCTGCTGGGTCTGGCGTGGGTCGTGTATGTCGCATCCATCAGAATTGTAACACCGACTATCACTGCAATTGGGAATATAGGGACTGAATATGCAAGATGTACTCTCGCGATGTTTAGAAGGTGATAACGAATGGGCTAGCGGCAGGGATCAAATCGGCTGATCAGATTGAGTTCGGCAATTCTACAGAATCTTCAACGACACCAAGTACACGGACATATACAAGAAGATACGTTGGAGTACATCAGGATATACTTTGAAGCTGCATCGCTGCCCCTGTTCCGGCTGACTACAATCCTACTATTTGACAAGATGAAATCGCCATGGATTTCTCCTTACGGACCGAACACGAAACAGCAACGATGGGTTCGACCAAGATCGACAAGTCACTGCAGACAAAGTTTATCTTTTGGCCGTTTCTTTGAAGCACAATCTCCAAATTCAAATGACATTTGAAGACACACCATGCAATCCAAGCCAGCAAATCAGGGTAGTATTCATCGAGGGACCCAAGGGGCATCACGAAAATGTTTTGTGATGCATAATCCACAGGTTATCGGCACTTGAGGAATTAGTTTCCGCATCTCATTACATCAATGCTGATCGTAAGCAACAAACCTGGGGCACATTCATGTTCCCACACATTGAGAATGGCTACCGACCTTGTGCCATGCCAACGCGAACAGCTTCAATAATGATTTCGTCCCAACTAACAATCGTGGGTTGTGGCGTCTTTGGCCGCGCCATTGTGAATGGACTGTTGTCCGACACGAGCCAGTCTTACTCCTTGAGTTTAACTCATCGCCGCCCAGACGCTGCCAAGAGACTCCAAAATGACTACCCTAACGTCTTGATAACCACAGACAACACAGACGTACGTATCTGGAGATCGCCACAGGACTTGGGAACGAAACATATCGTGGTGATCGCTACGCAGCCTCGCTATACCGGAGATGTCTGTCGAGATATTAGACAGGCCTTCCTGGCGGCCGATAGAACACAGCAGCTTGTCGTGGTCACCGTGTGCCCCGGTATAACTATCAAGCAGCTCGAAAGCTGGCTGCCCTTGAACACATCAATCGTGCGGGCCATGCCTAACACTCCTATTGCCGTCCGACAGGGTGCTACCGGAATCTTCCCCAACCAATGTACATCCTCGGTGGTAGCGTCTGAGGTCCAGTCCATATTCAAGCGCATGTCTCCAGTCGTCGCTCTGCTCCCGCGTGAAGACCTGCTGGACATCGTCGCGTCCATATCCGGGTAGGTTTTCTCGAGAAGTTGCACCGCTGCGTCCCTTTGCTGTTGAACAACTCTGAATAACTCTCTTTTCTTTCCAGCTCCGCCCCTGCGTATTTCTTCTACTTATTGCAGAACCTCGTGGCTTCCGGAGCTGCTCGTGGCCTGCCTATAGATATTGGGCGTGATCTGGTGGTACAGTCCTGCTTGGGCGCGGCTGTTCTGGCACAGACTGCGCCCAAAACGACGCTGTTGGAGCTTCTGGGGGACGTTTGCGTTCCTGGAGGCAGCACTGAGAAGGCAATACAAACGCTAGACCGCTTCGAGTCAAGCATGGCGATACAGGCGGCTGTGGAAGAGAGCTGGCATGCCAACTGTGCCATGAGCAAAGAGGCCCTTACTGAGATGGGTAATATTTCGTAGGATGGTCTGGCTGACACTACCAAGAGCTAGCCTTATTTAGAACAGTAGCCTTTCTATTTCAGCTGCCAAAACGTTTCATTTTCTCGGATACCATCTTCGAACCATGTCGACCCGTTATATTATGCTGGCATGGCAGTTAATTCGGAAGGGTGCGAGGGAGTGTTTCGTCTCTAAGTGGTATCTGGCTTGTGACTGTGTTGAAGTCGAAGTCATGTATGAAAATTATCTTCAAGGCTGCACAGATGATTTTGAGTATCACTCTCAGTTGTCGTTAAAGCCTGTCTCCGATTCATCATAACCTCGTAAATGACCAGGAGCCGAAACATACCGCCGTACATTAGAAGTTCTTCCTACATTTCGACATAATATAACTCTTAATCTTCTTTAAGATTTGACCTAAGTCGATGATAGTTCAAGATAGGACATCAACACATATGTATGACGTTTGTATATAGAAGATAGCATTTACGGTACCTACATAGATGATGAGAATGAAAAAAAGCTATGAAAGTAAGTTCTCGTAAACAGCAGCAAGGTCCTTTGCAGGGTCTTCATTTTCAACTAAGCCTAGCCAACTACCTGCTGGCTTTTTAAACCCAAGCAGAGTTTGCAGCTTAGGGCTCATCTTCAAAACTTTGCTTCGAGGATTGCACAAGAACTGGTTCTCCTCTTGACGCAAAGTTCCTCGACAAAACACAAGATTCAGAATCTTCCGGACCTCGCCAGGGATAGTGTTGTATCCAGCACCATGAGCCAGGTTACTGAGGAAAATGAATGCAGACCCTCGTTCCATTTCTAGGCACCATGTCAGAGAGCTTCCGACAATAAACCAGTTTTGTAATAATCAAACTTACCGAGGAAGGAAACCTCATCGGGCCTCCCGCGCCTGTCATGTTCCCACCTGTGGGAGCCTAGAATGACCATTGTACCGCCGTTTTCTCGCGTGATTTTGGTCCCAGCAAGGAAGCAGCTGAAACCGTCCACTTCATTGATCTTCATATCTGGGTGGTGCTTGCTAGAGAAAATCATGTCGTCTCTGTGTAATGCCTGACGTGGAGAGCCATGGCGGACGTAAAATGCCATAGCAATACTCAACAACGGGTCAACTACAAGGTCTTCTGTATGCTGCTCAAAAACTGCAGGGTATCTCTCCTCCAGAATTACTTTGAGAAGTTTCTCTATCGTCTCATTGGTGTCCAGGATATTGGCTATGGTGTCGGACTTTCCAACCAGCCCAGGGATGACAAGAGTATTTTTGCCGATGAAGTTATCGTATGAGTCATTATTAGCAATGGGCTTCGTGTGGGGCTCAAGCTCTTCGTCAATCTTGTCCAAAGTCTGTGATGAAACAAAATCGGTCAAGATAACACCACCATCTCGCTCAAGAACTCCAAGAATATCTTCTAAGGACGAGGTTGCAGGAATCTTCGTGATGGCTCTAGATGGGTGATATGAACCATCAATGGGAGGAATCAGACGTGGAGCAGAAGCCTTTTCTTCTTTCTCATTTCGATCCATTATGCCCCAATAATGGTCTCAAGTCCAGATGGATTATTGACAGTGAGAATCAAGAAACAAATGCAATAATTTGTTTGCAAAGGTTGGCCATTGAACGGGTGTAGTGCAGTGTCCGCTAATTCCATTCACAAATATAGAGGCGTCAACGCGCCCTGTTTAACCAGGTCCACACTCTATGATTGGAAGAAATATGCTTTACACGGGAGCCTATGCGCTAGATTCAGCTCTAGCGCCATATTAGCTTCAAAGGGGGTGATAAGTGGGCCTAAGTGATGAAAACGAGCTTCTCAGGACAGAGTATGATGGAATCTGGTTATCATTGCCGTGGCCAGAAGGCAGGGAGCATAAAATGTGACGATGCGCGCTAATGCATGCGACTAAACATAAGCGCACACTAATGCAGGCAAACCAAGTATAGGGGCCAGGTAATGCAATGCTGTTGTTGCCCAGTGGTGCCATTTTCTCACTTTGAACAACTGCCGTCTTGTCAATAAATATTTCAAACCTTTGTTGAACCTCCGATCCTCCCATACTATGCAGCCATGCGAAATACGAATACCCTTAAGTAGGAAATACATAAGCCCGAGCTCGTCCGAGCCAATCGCGATTTTTGAATTGATTGCTCATTCCAAGTATGGTATGTCTAGGACATAGGTACAAAGGATAATTGCTGATGTGATGAAGCAACAGGCCGGCTGCAGGAGCCATGCAGCTCATCATGCAATCCACAACGCCATCATTCACCAAGTTACGAGGCTGCAAGTCTGGTGTCGATCAAGGCCATAGCGCACTAAGTTGGTATGGTGACGACGTAGGCCATGGCCGCCACGGTGTGAACGGTCTGTGGAGGTTACAAGTGCATAAGTGGTAGACAAATTGAACTACTAATACAGAGGGGTGTAAATAGCAAGTTAGCAAGGCACAATTAGCGCGTCTACTGCAGGATTCATGACCAGATTCTTGCCACAAGGCAGTATATGAATTGAGCTAGAGCACGATTGAGAAACAGTGTGATCGGGGAAACAGGGTAGGGTTTTTCTCGGTAAGCATGTTATCGCTTTACATGCTAATCTGCTCTTGTTTGTAAATAAATTTACGCCTAAATTATGCCTTATGATGATTGACACCACACTTGGTAGTATAATTAGATAATGATTCTCAAACTGAGGACCAATTTTTCGTCTCTCAGAACCGAACAACTGGTTCAAGGCATCAGTTCTTTCCATGACATAAGTCAATCTCGCATCCATTTATTTTATGGGTGTGTTCCATATCTTAACAGTTAACGGATAGATTCAAGCTCCAAGATCGGCAGGTGTCAATATATGGTTGGGCGGCCTTTGTTGGTATCAGAAGGTCAACTTTGTATGGTCAGCCATTATTCGGAGGTATAGTACTGATTAAACGCCGTAACTAAATATTCGGCATCGGATGGCGCAGTAGGTTTGCATTGTGCCTGTCGTCTATATGACATAGTTCACATTCACCTGCCAAACCCAAATTCTTTCTCCTAACATAGCCTTTCACTTGTGGCACGGATACGTTCTAGGTACTTCACTACTGAATGTTCGCCGAACAACTGTACAGGAAAGTCGTCACAACTGAGAATGTGCCTCCCCACAGGAAGTGTCTTGAACATACTAGCAATGATGTCTTCGTCGCAGCCGTCGAGTATTGTAGCAATACGGGCTGCCGCACTGTTCAGAGCCGTTGACGCGTATGCTAAGACTTGCTGCCGCCATGTGAGGAAGGGAATGGCATCCCGCCCGCCCATAGTTTTGAAACATTCGTCGAATTTCGGGGCTTGAGATGGAGAGAAATCAAAGTCCTGGCCAATTTGGTCAAGGTGCTGTGTCATCGTGCCGATCACAGCCCTGCTTAGATAGTCAACCGGAAGTACCAGAGACAAATCCCCTCGAATAGACGGGAAACTGCCCGTCTCTAAACTGGCCACAATCAGGTTGTGGAGGAAGTCACCACGGTCACGCCGGAAATGGCCTGTCACCGCCGCGGCCGCCACGAACGGAAGACGATACACGGAGACCCGGGCACCGCGCCAGCGCGCTGCGTCCGCCATGCGCTCGGCCACCCACTTCGAGGTAGCATACTGGTACTCGTGTTCATTCTCGGAGACATTATGCCCCAAGTACCGGGGCAGTGTGGCAACGGTTGAAATGAGGTGTACGGCTTTAGCACGATAACCACGCGATGCTAGGCGCAATACTTCGTGCGTGCTGACCATATTGGGCCCGACATACTCATCTAGAGGCCGCATCCAATCCACCAGGCCCCCAGCATGGCAGATAGAGTCCACCTGGTCGGCCAAATTGTTGAAGCTTTGAGGATCGAGGCCGAAGAGTGGAGAGGCCATATCCCCTACGACTGGGTTTAGTAGCCGAAGATAGTCGGCCTGCCAGCACCCATAATGCTCCAGTGTTCCTATTAGCCGCTTTTGCGCGCACTCCTGATCAGACGCGCGGACGAGGCAGTGAGTGGTGATGCCCTTCTCGAGCAGTTGGTGCAGCATAAAGGCACCGACAAATCCTGTGGCCCCCGTAACGAAGACAGATTCAGGGCGAACGAGGCCCTCGGCAACGTTCTCGTACGTGATGCTTGAGTCAAGGCAACCCTTGCGAACTGCCTCTAGATCTAAAGTAGTAGAAACCACAGGCGAATTCATAGCAGGCGTAGCTATCGTCAAAGGCTTCGTGGTGCCGGACTGCCCCAAAGCACCGTTATGCGATGATGAAGAGTCCTCATCGTATCGCATTTGGGACAGGAGGAAGTCGCTCAATGCAGTCAAATTGGGATGAACGAAGGCGATGTTAGCAGATAGTTTCAAGCCTGTCAAGGTCGCAAGCTGGTTGCGCGTGAGAATGGCAGTTAAAGAGTCGATCCCGATATCCTTTAGCGATCGCATTACGTCCACATCCTCCGCGCGCTTGAAGCCGAGGGCTTTCGCCACCAGATCCCGGACTACGCTGAGGACTATGCCAACTTGCTTCTCGGGTTCTGTTTCGCGGAGCATAGAGCGCATTTTCCAACCTGGTTGTCTTGAGCTTGAGCTGCCTCGGCCCAGAAGCGATTGGTATAGCGACGGGATTGCACCTCTACTCTCCAAGTATGTGCGTAGGCGTTCCGTGTCGAGGGGAATACCCACTGTGAGGGGACTAGCCTGGCGTACTGCCTGTTCCAGCAATGCAAGCGAATCGTCTGGTTGGAGCGGCTCGAGGCCAAACTGGGCGAGATGGGCCCGGGTCGCTTTGATCAATCCGGTCCCCATGCCGCCACCAGCCAGCACACCATATGCTATTGAGGTAGCGCGAAGGCCGCGTGCACGGCGTACATGAACGAGCGCGTCCAAAAACGCATTGGCCGCGGCGTATAGCCCCAGACCCGGCATGCCCAAGACTCCCGCGATGGACGACACCGTGACAAACATATCAAGGTCCACGCCCAGAGTAAGTTCGTGCAGGTGCCAAGCACCATCGACTTTGGCATTGAAGCTCGTCGCGCAGCGCTCCGCTGTCAGTGTTGCGAGTGTGCCGGCGTCGGCCACGCCGGCCGCGTGGATCACAAGTTCGAATCTGAGCTTCTCTCCTTTACGAAGGTTAAATAATATAATAAATTTATATATGACAAAAAAATTTTTTACTATAATTGAAATTAAAACATTTACTAAGAGCTTTCAAACAAGTTCTATAAATTTCGCCGATAATAATAATGTTAATAATAACCCTAATAGTAATAATGATTTAGATAGTGATTCTAATAGTACTACATCGAATAAAACTACTATAAATGAAGTAATAAGAACTTATCAAGATAATCCGGAAAATTTAAGAGAATATACTCAACGGAGAGATAATAAAATAATTATATGATTTATTGATGCTACAACTGCTAATAATAATAATCCTAATTTAAGTCACGATGAAAAATCCTTAATTAACGCAAATATACTTACAATGGCTGGTGATGAATCCAAAGCTGTAAGAGATAGAGTACAAATTGCAGGTGAATATTTGGAAAGGGGTATTGATCCCTCTAGAAGTTCACCTAGTTCTTCTAATTCGACTCCAACACCATTAACAGAACCAGCTGTTATTAACGAGGAACCTGTAAACCCTGAAAATACAATGGCTAAAGGTAGTGGTCAACCTAATACAATGGCTGAAGGTAGTAATCAACCTAGTACAATGGCTGAAGGTAGTAATCAACCTAGTACAATGACTGATATTAATGGTCAACCTAACACTAAGAGACCCTTAGAAGATAGTTCTGAAGATGGTTCTGATGAAGACAGCAATAAAAGACAAAAAACTCAAGAATCTCCTTTAGATTATGTTATAGACAAAGAATCTCTTGAAATGCCTTCTATACCTGAGTCCCTCGCAGTGGACGGTCGGAGTTGAACAACGCTATAACTGACCGGGTGTCGTGCACGTTGGCGATGTCGCTGGCCACCACCGTGGCCTGTGCCCCGAGCCGGGCGAGGTCCGCCACCAAAGCGTCTGCGCCTGGGCTCTTAGGCCCGCGGCGGGATGTGAGCACCAAGTCCCGGATGCCGTGGGTACGCGCCAGCCACCGAGCTACGCGACCCCCGAAGCCACCAACGCCCCCGGTAATGAGAACCGCTCCATCGGCACGGAGAAGCGGGGAGTTTTCTGGGTTGGATGTCCAGCCCATGCGCTGTATTCGCGGTATCAGCATCTGTCTCCCGCGCATGGCGATCTCAGGCTCAGCACCCAACATCAGGGCGCTGGCGAGCGCATTCGGAGCAGTGGCTCCCGTCCCCTCGCCCACGTCGACGAGGCGCAGGCGCAATTCTGGATGTTCGTTCCGGACTGTACGCATCAGACCCCAAAGCGGCGCGGCTCCGAGTCCAAGCAACGTGACGTCGTCTGTCCCGGTCCCCACTGCCGAGCGGGTCACCCAAACGAGTTGTGATGCCAATCTGGTTTGCGCAGCTGTCTGGAGCTGTGTCAAAGCCGCCGCAGCGAAACTGCGTGTTTGGTGGTGTATGTCCTCGTCCGAGTCCCACAGGCACAGCACTCCGTCGAGACTCTCGACATCAGCGAGCGTCTGAGTCCGAATCAACTCCATACCAGTCCCCGCCAGGTCCGTCATGACCTGTTCCGTCCACGATGTGGTACCTCCCGGTAATAGCAGGCCCCATTTTCCAGACAAGCGAGCATGGCCCCCACTGACGGACTGCCAGTCGACTTTGAGTTGGAATGTGGTGAGAACGTCTTTGGGCGTGTGGCTAGCTACACCATCGAGCGTCGCAGTGGTCATACCAGTTGTCCACTTGGCCGATTGTATGTGGTTTGGGCAGTTACGCTGGCGCTGGAAAGCATATGTGGGCAGCTCTACCCTTTGGCAGGCGAACGGCTTGAAGTAGGCCGGCCAGTCAACGGGTACTTGACGGACATGTAGCTTCGCGAGGCTATCTTGGATCACAGCGGCGTCTTGTTTTCCAGGAACGATAGACGGTAGGCAGGCTTCCATGTCCACGTTATCGTGCTGGACCAGGCATTCCGCCACCATGCCACTAAGCACTGGCTGTGGGCCGAGCTCGACAAAGACATTTATGCCCATGTTTACCATAGCATCAATACCGTCACGGAAACGCACGGCGTCGACAATATGCTGCACCCAATAGCCAGGGTCTTGTAACTGGCCAGCGGTAACGAGTCTCCCCGTACGGCCGCTCACGACAGCAATCCTGGGTTTGTGGTAACTGAGCTGCCTTGCTACGGTCTCAAAGTCTGCTAAAATGCCCCTCATTTGGGGTGAGTGGAAAGCGTGTGACACACATAGCCTCTTTACTCTACGGCCCTGGGAAGCGAAGTGGGCCATGAGGTTGTTGGCTGCCTCGGCGATACCAGAAATGACGGTCTGCATCGGCGTATTATAATTCGAGATGGACACACTGCCAATCAAGCCTAGCAACTCAATCGCCGTCACTACCTGTTCAGCACTGGCCTCTAGGACCATCATGGAGCCATTACTGGGTAGTGAGTGCATCAACCGCCCTCGCGCTGCTACGAGCGTGCATGCGCTGGCAAGATCCAGGACCCCCGAGGCGAAGGCAGCCGCCACCTCACCAACACTATGGCCCAACACGGCCTCAGGCTGTATCCCCCAGCTTTGCCAGAGCTTCCACAGCGCCGATTCCAGCGCAAAGAGTGCTGGCTGGGCAAAGTCGGTGCGGTTCAGCAGCTTGGCAAGTTCGCTGCCAGCTTCGGCCCACATGACATCCAGTAGTGGTGCTTCGAGCTCGGAAAAGTGCACAACCGCATCGTCCAGCGCCACACGGAACACAGGGTAAACCCTGTACAGTCCTTTGCCCATATCTAGCAGTTGGCTTCCTTGACCAGTGAAGAGCATGGCTAGGCGCCCGGATTTAGTATTCGCACAGGCATGTAGAGCATGTGAGGGGGCCTCCATGTCCAATTTTGCTAGTAATTCGGCCCTCTCTTTCGCTCTTAGGACCATGCGGCGCTGGAAATGGGTACGGGTGGTTGCCAGCGAGTAGGCTACATCCCATAAACAAACTTCCGGGCCCAGGCTTTTGAGGTATTCCCGGAGTTTGGACGCCTGCTTCTGAAGCGCAGCTTCCGTTGGGCCAGAAATTAGAACCGGAATGTTGGGTGGTCGTGAATTGCATTGGCCGATTCCGTATGCAGACTGTGGTGGTTCCTCAACGACGACATAAGCACCAGTTCCTCCGATGCCGAACGAGCTGATACCGGCACGACGCACATGGTCCGCTTTCGGTAACCAGGACTGGGCCTCCTGCAAAAGTGCCATCCTGGCGCCTTTCCAGTCCACAGAATGGGAGGGCTCGGTGACGTGCAGTGTCTGGGGTAGTATATTGTGCCGCAGGGCCAATACAACCTTTACCATACCAGTAACGCCTGATGCAGCCCCAGTATGACCAATATTGGACTTGGACGAGCCGATCCACAATGGCTGGGTCCTCAGGTGATAACCACCGAAGACATTGGCCAAAGCTTGTCCCTCGATCGGGTCACCTAGCTTGGTAGCAGTGCCATGTGCTTCAACATAATCGATATCATCGGCCTGTAAGGATGATCCCCTGAGAGCCCTGCGAATGAGACGTGCTTGGCCCGGACCGTTCGGGGCAGTCAAGCTGGCGCTCCGCCCTCCGTGGCTCACGGCTGTGCCACGTAATACTGCATGAACGATATCCCCGTCCCGTTGTGCGTCGGAAAGTCGCTTTAGGACAATCATGGAGACGCCTTCGCTGAAGACTGTCCCTTGGGCATCAGCAGAGAAGGCCCGGCAGCGGCCGTCCGATGATAGCCCCCGTAGTCTGCTAAACTCGATGTGTATTCCAGGAGTCAGTAGAAGGCTCGCACCACCGACCAGGGCCAAATTGCACTCTCCAAGCCGTAGTGAGTTGCAGGCCAAATGTGTTGCAACTAGAGACGAAGAACAAGCTGTGTCTAGGGTCATGGACGGGCCCTCCAGCCCAAACGTGTATGATAGCCGACCGGACGTAATGGCGTTGGCGCTTCCGGTTATAGAATACCCATCAAGATTCGCTACCCCCTGGCTTGTCGTGATATTGTTGCTAACCCCAATGAAAACGCCAGTCTCACTGCCACGAAGCTGTTCTTTGGTGTAGCCAGCTCGTTCAAAGGCTTCCCAGCCCACCTCCAAGACCAAGTGCTGGACGGGATCCATATCCTGGGCCTCACGAGGCGATATTCCGAAGAAAGATGGGTCATGCGAGTCCACATCATCGATAAAGCCACCATGGGTACAGTAAGACTTACCAGGAGCGTCTGGATTGGCGTCGTATAGCCCTGCAGCGTCCCAGCGGTCCTTAGGAACGTCGACTATGACATCCCGCCCGTCTTTGAGTATGTCCCAAAAGTGGTCTGGGTGGGAAACACCGCCAGGCAGCCGACAGGCCATAGATATGATGGCAATATCCCCAGCAGGGTTCGTAACAGTGTCACCCTGCGTGGAGTGGAAAGACATCTTCTTTTTCTCCGTTCCGTTTTCTATACTGACAAGATGCGCAGCTAAGGCTTGGATAGTGAAATGCTCGAATAGTGCAGGGACCGGAACGCGTTTGCCCAGCCGCTTCTCCAGTTGTAGTTGCACGCGGATCAACCGCATTGAGTCGCCTCCTATATTGAAAAAGCTATCGTCCGCTCCGAACCGGTCATGTCCTAGTATACTAGACCACACGGCCTGGACTTGGCGCTCCATCTCGGTGGTTGGCTGCATGCTGCCCGCTACCTGAAGCATGTCGACGGGATTTGGCAAGGCCCTACGGTCGACCTTCTGGTTTGGCGACAAAGGCAAGGCATCCATGACTATAAAAAAAGCAGGTACCATATGTTTGGGCAGCCTCTCGGTCAACCATGACCGCAGCCTCTCGCCAAGGCTGGTTCTCGTCTCTTCGATAGGACCCAAAGCGATATTGAAATCCGGATCGAGCACGCAATAAGCAACGAGACGGTCTTCACGACTAATCACAACAGCCTCAGAAACGGCCTCGTGGTCGACAATGGCCGCCTCGATTTCGCCAACCTCGATGCGGAGACCTCGAATCTTTACCATGCCATCAATACGACCGAGTATTTGCAACTTCCCTGGAGAATCAAAGCGCCCCAGGTCTCCCGTACGGAACATTGTTCCGCTATGGAACGGATTTTTGAGGAAGCACGAAGCGGTAAGTTCCGGCTTGTTGCGGTACCCATTCGACACACTACCCCCGCCAATATAAACCTCACCAGTACACCCTACGGGCACTGGTAAAAGATCATCGCTTAGAACGTATATCCGGCCGTTCGCGACAGGGTTCCCAGCGTAGATCTCCGCACCGTGGTTCACCCTACCTACACTGCCGTAGGTAGTCTCGGACGGACCATATACGTTCCATACCGAGTCGGCAGCGGCAAGTAGACGGTCCGCAAGCCGACGCGGGAACGCCTCGCCGCCACAGAGGACCTTGGAAAGCCTCGGCTTGCTTTCCCATCCAGACTCCAAGAGCATCGTCCATGTAGCAGGGGTTGCCTGCATGATGGTAATGGAGTAACGCTTCATGATCTTGAGGAGCTCGTGGGGATCTTTGACTGCGTCTGAATGCGCCATGACCATTGTGGCCCCCGAAAGAATCGGCAACAGGAGCTCCAAGGCAGACATATCAAACGAGATCGTGGTGATTGCGAGCAGACGATCATGCGGGCTGCAACCCGGTTCCCGCCGGCGGAGCGAAGTCAAGAAATTCGAAGCGGCCCCGTGACTAATCTCTACGCCTTTGGGCTTACCAGTCGAGCCGGATGTGTATATCACATATGCTAGATCCCGCATCCCAATTTCGCTATTCAGGTTGGTGACGTCCGTAACGTCGCTGTCTCGCGCCTCATCGACACTTAGGCACATGGTTTTCCAAAAGGCGAGGCCCCTGGTTGGTTCCGTACTGGTAAGGACAAGCTTGGGGTCGGCATCCTCTATCATCTGACTGATCCTCTCCGCTGGGAACGCCGGGTCTATAGGTACATAGGCTGCCCCAACTTTAAGGACTGCCAACATTACGACTACCAAATCGATGGACCGCTCAACGGCGAGGCCGACTAGGTCGCCATGCTGCACACCTCGCTTGCTAAGGCCACGAGCTACTAAATTGGCCGATTCATTGAGCTCTTGGTATGATATCTGCGTCTCGTTGTGAATGACGGCAGTGTTAGACGCGTGGCTCTCAGCGACAGTCTCGAATAGCCGGTCAAGGCGGTGTGCCAAGAAATTGGGCTCGTCAGTAGCGTTGAAATCGGCTACGAGAGCTTGGTAGTCGCTCTTTGAGATGGTGCCCATGGTTGCCATTTGGATATTGATATGAGTCGCAATACGACTTTTGATACATCGACACGTCGATTGCGCGCATCCGGGATGACTGGTTGTCAAGGGATCCCATGCTAATATACCAGAACAACGAGAGTATATACAGTGGTGCTGTAGACTTCTTGCCCGAACACATCCACTGCGCCTTAACAAAGTGGGAAAGGAGTTGTTTACAGAGTTTCTTCCCTGTTCAATGACTCTTAGTGCTTGACCATGCTCGTTCAATCAGTGCGCGAGTAGACTCATAGGTACAGAAGAGTACTGTATACCGATAGTTTCACACCAGAGGGGCCGTCATATATTAGTGTGGAGGCATAGAAGCAGTTGTGCTTATCTTCATTGCTGGCCAAACTCTAATAGCCCTTGTCAAACATCCACTGTGCCAAGTTATAGGCCTGCGTGCCAAGACCACTGGAGCCTTGCATAAATTTGTGAAAAATACGTCCCTGATAGTTTACATACCCCTGTGGCCGTGAAAGTGGGAGGGACTATGCACCTTGGTCAGTCTTGTCACACCCAAGTGGGCCTCGGCAGTTATAGTTCGCGTCACTCAGGCTGGCCTGCAATTATGTCAAGTATTTCTTGGTCGCAAACCTTATAGCTCCGATGACACGGCATCAAGCATGACAACGCTCCTGCAAATGCTGTACCGGACACTACCACGTCCATGCTTTGTGTAACTCTCAGCCACGCTTTTCACGCTTCCACATCAGGATGGTGGTTGTTGCTGTAGCTGGTGGGACTGGAACAGTCGGCCGTACCATAGTGGACTTTATGGTTCATTCGGGCAAACACAACGTCTTTGTGCTTACCAGAGGGGTGAGAGATACTTCATATTCTTCAGGAAGCAACTGACGACCCTTTTCTCCAGGTTCTAGGGCCCACCTTCAACAAGTTGGCGACAAGTTTGTCGATAGACTACAACAATGTCAATCATATCAAGCATACTCTTCAAGAGAACAGCATTGAGGTTGTCGTATCAGCTCTGCTTCTATTCAATGAGGCAGCGTTCAAGTCACAGATCAATTTGATCCGTGGTGCTGCTGAATCAACGACTGTGACCAAGTTCATCCCCTCTGAGTATCACATTAACTTCGAACGTTCGATCAAGTGGGGCGCCTTCCCAAACAAGTAGACTGACACCTAACTTATGTTTTATAGCGGTATTGATATTTTATCCAGACCATACCAAATTGAATCCGTACGTGAGCTTGAGCGCCATCCCCGGCTCGCTTGGACTCTCATCCGTAATGGTCTGTTCATGGACTACCTAGGCATGCCCTTCCACGCCAAGCCAACACATCTTATGTCCTGGTGCATATTCCTCGACTTGGAGCAGGAGACCTGCGTCTTCCCTGGAGATGGAGAACAGACCATGATATTCACCCACTCCACTGACCTTGCTGCATATGTCAACTGCCTCATCGATATGCCAGCCGGTAATTGGCCGCGTGAATCGCTCATTATGCCGTGCCGGATACGACTAAAAGACCTGGCCCGGATCATGGAGAATATCACGGGTAAATGCTACCTTGATCTAGACCGCAGGCTCCTTATGTCACCAGATTCTAACTCGGGTGTCAGGCCGAGATTTTCGAGTAACGTATGACTCGACTGACGCCATTTACAATGGTCAGATAACGCAGCTTCCGGCGAATAAAAAACTCTTTTCTGACCCATTTTGGGGCCCGCTTTACCAGCTAGTGGAAAAGGAAGTCGTATACACACTCTTAAGTGATGGGTACGACTTGAGTGGACAAAACCTTGCTGATCTCTTTCCTGGCGTTACGCCCACTGACTTGGAAGATTTTCTGAGGCAGAGTTGGAAACTGAAGGAAGAGAAGAAGCTGTAGGGGATAGAATGCGGGGCAAGATCCAGAAACATAGAGACTAGCAATCTTTGTTGTTTGTCAACTCTAACAGGATAGCCCTGGTAACAAAATACCACTGGCTTTCTCATATGCATTCGCCATAATATGAAGGGCATATGGCCTTCAGTCGATACGATAAACACCCATAAGCACCCAGAGTTGTGTCAATACAGGTTCTAGCCCGATTATTCCATGCCAATGTGGTTCGCATTTCCTTCATTTGGTCGTTCGAAGAGATGTGCCCGTTTGTTGGAGCTAAGCCAATTATAGCCGGGAAATTAACCGTAGAAGGTGGATGGGTGTGTCAGTTCAGCAGAGTGGAATGCCAAGAGTAAGACATGCGAGAGATTCGAAGGGGCATACGGTAGTCGCATCGTTAGCGCCGAGTTGAAACGGGGCAGCTTGCTGCAAATTAAGATACCTAGGTGTGAATTGTGCATAGCCTCCATGTCGCATCCACAATCTGACTCCGCCATATTTATCTAAGAATCTTCGCTCAAGAAGCGTGTGCGGTGATCCATTGCTAAATGTCGCGAACCCACTCGGTTGTGCAACTCCAGGGCTTCGTCACCACCGAACCCGCATGAGACGCCGTTTGTGCGGTTCTGATCTGTCATTACAATCACTTCAATTTCCTCCTGACCTCTATGAAGCGCGCATCATGCGACCAGGAACACCTGGAGTCGAATTAGCCGTGATGGGCGACTCACTGGAGCATGCAAACCCCCGGGGGCGCGAACAAGTGCCCAGTACTTCAGAAGCCGAGTTTTTCCTTCGTTGTGAGTCCCCCGATGGGGAATCGAGGACGCAACAGCGCGGACCATCGCCAAGCTTCCGCGACGCCAGCAGAACCAGTTTACACAGCGATGATACGCGTTCATTTCTCCCTCAAAGACAGGTCTCTGGGACCAGGAAAGTCGCCTCTGACACCGACGAACATGGAAAGGGAACCGAGAAGGATGCATATCGCAGCTTCTGGGAGGCAGCGCAGGCCATGGACTGGTGGTGGTGGTGGGAGATCGGTGCAACAACTCTGGGCATTGCCTGTGTGGCTGCCATAGCCGGTGTGCTTATCTACATCAACAACAGGACCATTGACCAATGGACCTTTGGCATAGCGCCAAACTCTCTTATCGCCATTATGACTACGATCTCAAAGGCTGCAATGATGGTCCCCATTGCGTCATGCATCAGCCAGTTGAAGTGGGATTACTTCTCGAAAAGGCCGCGGCCGATCAAGGACCTCGAGCTGTTTGATACGGCCAGCAGAGGCCCTTGGGGTTCCATTTGCTTCCTTTCACTGATGCGGACCCAAGCTATAACTGCCTCGGCACTGGCTATTGTCACCGTCCTGGCACTAGGTGTCGAGCCCACAGCCCAACAGATCTTGGAGCTATCATCCCGTCGTTGGGATTCGCCAGGTAATAATAACGTCAGGCTTCCAATAGCCAGCTCCTACACGTCCAAAAAGGCCGCATTCGAAGGCATTGACCCCACGAGTGTACGTGAACCTTCCATCAACGGTATTGTAATGATAACTCACCTCTTACTTGTAGACGTTCGAACAACCAGCCACCAGCGACATACTATTTCAACAGGCTTCTATTGCGCGTGGAGTTGCGGGAGATATCCCTAGTCTCGAGGTGAACTGCCCCTCGCCTGCTGTAGAGTGCATGTGGGAACGATTTAATACACTGGGCGTCTGTACCACAGTTCAAAACGTGACAGATAGTATCAAGCCAGCATGCTCGTCAGCGGACAAAGGTAGTTTCGACAAGGGTGAAGCGACTTGTGTCTTTGACTTCGCACTGATTCGTAACTCGTCACTTGTTGGACCGACTATCTTGGTGCCGCCCCCGTTCAACGAGACAGAGGTGGCACCAGCTCCAATAACAATGCGATGGAGCTTTAATGACGGTGGGATACCTGGAGACTTCAACTACTTTGAATCAGTAGGCTCGACTGGAATCAACAATGGCGGCAGTAATTTGGACATCGTCAGATACAAATTTGATCCAGATTGGAAATACGCAACCGACGGGATGCCCAAGACTGCCAACCCCCAGCCGATGGAAGCGTGGAACATCCAGTGGTACTGGTGTAGCCACTGGTATAGCGACGTTGTTGCAACCCCCACCGGGATTCAAAGCTTCAAATTGGAGACAGAAAGCGTCTACCGCGATCCTGATGTGGATCGTAAAGGTGTGTACGTGGCTAACAAGACAAATGTCCAATACCGGTTCAATCCGGAGACTTGGACAACGTCTCACTTTCAAGCCTCAGAGGTAGCCTTGTTCAAGTATATATCCCATGCTTTCACAGACCAGATTTATGAAAACACTTTCCTGATTGATCAGCATGACAACAATCGTATTCTTAGTCTTGGCAGGTTCATGTACGGCGCAGATATACCCCGGCTCGCCCAGAACGTCGCAGACACGCTTTCTGTATTGGTCAGGCAAAACAGTAGTGGAGACAACCTGGATTCGACGTACCACTATGGAAATGCGTCCTATACGGCGACATACTACCATGTTCGCTGGGGTTGGTTAGTGCTTCCATTGGCCGAGGCGATTCTTACAGCAATCTTGCTGGCCGTGGCGATCCTGCGAGCGAGGAGTCAACCACTGCTCAAGTCCTCACAGCTTGCCCTTGTGTCCTATGGGATTGAAGCACGAGGGCAAGAACAACTTGCGCTGACGAAGCCGGCGCGGAGTGCAACCGCGTTAGAAACTGAGGTCGGCAAGAAGAGAGTGAGGTTGACGAGGAACGAGACCGGCAATATCGGGTTTATCGGCAGTTAGTCCGGGTTTCTACATGTCCCACATTGACAGCACACTATTATATAGCCACCAATATCTTTCTCTGACTTGAGTACAAACTAAATTCCTCGAACTTCTCAATATCATTATCAATGATATACTTGGACATTGTAGGTAGTACTTCATAACTCCCTAGGTTTTCAATACATCAGAAGAGATTATAAGCAAAATCTATTTCTCTAAAGCTAACACTCGGACTTGGACTCCTCAGTAAATTGTTCCTGGTTAGGATTACGATATATTACGTGAATTATTTGTCAGAAATCTCATTAGCAAGACCCTTTGCCGTAGTGCTGCTGTAGAGAAAGTACCTCGTCTAAGTCTGATTGCGCGGCTCACATAATAAAGGTCCAGTTTTCTGCTAATGATTTCTAAACCTGCAATTGGAAGATGCGTATAGGCAAGAAATACCATGCAGTCAATAATACCCTTTCCAGGTTTTTTTTTTTTTTTTTTTTTTTTTTTTTTTTTTTTTTTTTTCCAAAGTATGCAAAGCATCTCGTCTTATATGAGGAAAACATTAAAATCGTCCTGTTCATGAAAGTCCACGCTGGTCCGTTCGATAAATGACGTATGCAAGGGCATTTTAAATGCGAGAAGCTTGTTTTCTTCTGTGCCTGGTCTCGTAGAAGTGTCTACAGTCGGTTCACTTGTCGAAAATTCCGTGGGAAATAGGAGAGCAATATCGGAGCTCTCGTCCATAGGTCGACTCTGCGGCAATGCTAGCAATGCGGACATCGAAGCTGACACTTCGTCGTGAGTTATTCCACCTGCTGTACCGCCTTCTGCGTTCTTTTCTGCGTGCCTAATGCTGAGGAAATCAGCTTGCTGAGTCCCTGGGGGCTCCTGCTCCCTCATTTCCTCTGTATCAGAGCTTTCTGCGTCATCACTGTTGCAACCGTCATCAATTACGGAACTTTCCAACGGACCATCTTGTTCCAAATCGTCTGCCACATCAACCAGATCGTCCTTGTCATGTCGGTAATACTTTCGAATCCACAAATTTACCCGCTCCCTTTCAGATTTGGAATATCTTTTAATCTTGGAACGTAAAATTTGCCGATCTTTGCGGATCCTGAGATCTTCTTGTAGCAGCTCCTCATCTGCGACTGTCCAGCCTCCATATTTCTGGAGCAGGATTTTCAAAGTGGTTCGTCCAGAGTCCTCAGCCAGTCTAACCGCGGAGGCATATTGCAACCTTGCTCTGCCCACGACACTGACGCCGCAGTTGATTAAAAACTGGACCATATCGAGCCTTCCAGATTGTGCGGCATGTTCGAGGCATGACCAACCATGCGGGAATACTGGGAGGTCATCGATATCTGCACCCATTTCTATTAATCGCCTAGCTAGTGGAATGTAGCCAGTAGTACAGGCAAGTTGGAGTGCTGTGACACGTCCGTAACCTGTGCCTGCGGCGTTGACATCAGCGCCTGCGTCTAGAAGCAAATCGATTGCTTCATAATCAGGTGCAGAAGCCAAACTCCACACAGGAAAATTTTGAATAACCATTTGAAGGCATGTTCGCCGCGTAGTTAGATGTCCTTCTGCGTGATAAAAAGATCCTTCTGCGTGATAAAAGGGTCCTTCGTTCACGTTAGCTCCGTGCTCAATTAGAGCACGGGTAGCTTCGATATTCCGGTAATGTATGGCTTCAAACAGTGCTGTTGACACGTTGGGCGACTCTCTATGGTCAACGTCATTGCAGCTCAAAACGAGATATTTCAGCTTTTCAATCGGCCATTCAGTCATTATTGCAGCTTTTAGAGTTGGCCCGTCAGCAACATATCCTCGGTCCATCAGCCAATTAACTGCAACGAAATTTTGGCCTTTGACTGCCATGAGTAGCGGCGAGCAAGTCGATGGGCAATCACGCCACGAGTTCCAGTCGCCGATCATCTGACTTGAAAGCTTCCAGTCTGGTGAGCACCACTCGTAATAGAAACACTCACGATTGCTGTCTCCCATCATGATGCTTTCGTTAGGGATGAGTCCTTTAACACGTCGATATCTGTCTTGGCCTGTGTACCTCATTTCCCAGAATCGTGGCTCGGGTATAGCACACAAATGTCCTGGCCATGATCGATTTAGTATCGCAGCAAGCAGCTCGTCTTGTCCGTGATACGCTGCAAGTGCAATGGCTGTATTTTCAAGCAGTGGATCGAAATTCTCCTCTGTGGCACAGGATCTCCTTCGTAGTATCTCACAAACCACCTTGTTCGAGGCTGGAGATAGTAGCTGGTCCATTACAAGACAAGCGCATAACATCCCAGAGCTATAGGCTTTCGGGTGCCAGAAGAGGATCGTTGATACAACACTTTCTTGACCATCCAATATTGCCAATTCAACTGCTCTGCCCCTGTCACTGTTACTCAAATCTGTTGGTGATTAATTAGGTATTCATCAGTTTTACCCCCAGTAGAAGAGCGTACCAGACAATGGACACATAGTTGAAAAACGTGTATGTTCAGCAATAAGTAGGTTTGTGATGGCTTTGTGTCCATTCTCCAGAGCATACATCAATGCCATTGAGAACTCTTGTTGAGAAAGATTCAGGTCGGCATCGACCATGGATTCGACCACCAGCACGAAGCTACCGGCTTTGGCCGCGGCAATGAATTGGTCAGCCGTGACTGGGTCAGACCCCGCGGTTCTCATCAGTGTTTCATACATCTCAGGGTTTCCTCTGTGAATAGCGACCTCAAGCGCTGTCTTGTCTCCGTAATTTGGATTCACCATATACTTATCGAACATCTGATTCGTCATCATTGTCTGCACAAGGGAAATTTCAGAATGTTCTACCGCGGTGAAGAAATTGCCGGATGTCACGAATGCGCCTCGACTGACTAGTATCTGCGCGATTCCCCAGAATCCTCGATATATGGCTAGGTCCAACGGACTCATCTGCTCGCCGTGATAAGGATGAATGCCCTTCCCGTTCCCTATGATGTCGTCAAGCTGGCATTTGCATTCAATATCAGCGCCATAGTCTAGAAGTGCCACCACGCAATCCGCTGAATCATAATTGATAGCCTGGTGTAGCGAAGATGATCGCACTCTTGCTGATTTGGATAATGGCCTGAAGTTTGCGTCAGCTCCCATTTGTAGCAGCCGTTTACAACAGCGCTGAAAATTGCTGTTGTACCCAATGATAGCGGCATAAAGCGGCCATAGTCCGTGGGAATTGGCTCGATTCAGATCTTCTGGGCCTGATATAAGCTTTTCCATCAGACCATCATACCCCTGGAAGGATGCCGCAATCAGAATATCCACACACACGGTTTGCTGCACCGGAAATATCCGGGGCCAAGTCGAACCTCTGCCAGTAATGAGCGACTGTGGAGAAATCAAGTAGGCAAACATGGCAACGGCTAATTCTTGTGCGCGAAAGTGATGCCGTTCAAGTTCTTCTTTGTCATCTTCAAGTATCAGGGTTCCGTCTTGCCGGTGGTGGTAATATATCCCATCATCTTCTGGGAATTCTTCCAGAAAGGAATTACGAGAGCAACAACGCACAACGGCAGATGTGAAGGCGTTGTCATGATCTGAGATGGTTATTTTAGAAGCATAACCCGCTGCCGGGATCCTTCGTATAGGGCGCTCCGCACATGGAGAGGTGATCGTGAAATTCACTCCACTCATGGCCAATAACTCAACGAGCTGAATATTGCCGCGTTGGAGTGCAGCAAAGAGTGCGTTGCCCACATGACCAGTGTCGTTGACTACCTTTGCCCCTTTTCCTAGCAGCAACGAAATCGCGCCATTTGCGAAAACGTGATTCCGGTGACCTGCACAGAGGTGAAGGGCCTCATTTCTTTGTGTGACATTGAAGTTATCTTCAGGATAATCTGAGGAAAAGCAAATGGCGGCATCCAAGAGTCTTCGATTTGAGCGTCGTATTGCATGTTCGATGGCATGCCACACAGGGAATTCTACCACACTCGTAGGCTTGCCGTTATCAACTCTCTTGTTCTCTGCCAAGATCAGAGACATGAGGTCCACAGATTCAGTTATCCAAGCAGTCTGAAACAAGGCGTCCAAGACGGCTGCAATTGTGGGGTTTTCAGGAGCCAGCTTGAAAAGTCCACGAATGATACCTACTTGAGCAAGCCCCAATGACTGGCACAGGCGGAGTATAACGACGGGCCGATCAATGTGATTTTCATTCTGTATCAAATTGTTTGAAAGCCTGAAGATAAAAAATTTCAGAGCGACAATATCAAACTTGGGCCAAGATTGAGTGAGAGAATCTGCTGCGCGAACATTCTCTTCCGGGAATGACTCCGGGACGAGCCAGTCGAGAACAGCAGCAACTTTGTCAACCTTGAGCCGTTGAAAGCCTTTTGAGGGATCAGTGACTGTAGCCAATGAAGTGGTCTCTACAGAAAGGCGTGGTCTGGAAGGCAAGACAAATTCTAGGCGGACAGAGCCTTCTAAAACGCGGTCGTTGAATTGTATCCATGGCTGCCATGGCCTCTCGACGGAAGTCAAGGGGGAACACACAACCAATGCAGAACCAGGACCAGAAGAAACGAATTCTGTCTCTGAGACTAGTACGTAGGTTAATCGAACAGGTCTTGATACTTTGGAACTTGAGCTGGAGTGACACTCACAGAGTTGAAATTTATGAAGCAGACTGTATTCCTCAAGGCTGTGGCGCTGTATGGCACGACGGATCTTCTCCTCCGCCATGCGCTTGCCGGAGAGCAGGAAATGCGTCTTCTTGTTCTTGTCCTTCCGCAACTTCTGCTGACGGGCCATCCACTTTCCCTCGGCATCGGTGACGTTCTTTCGCATATCCCAGAGTCGCATGCGACGCTCGAGATTGCTTTGCCTGCGGTGGTTTGGGAGTTAGAGCACGCTGCTGCGTAGATGGAGGACGACTAACTTGATATTGACGCCGCGATCGTTCAGCCTTTGGACTACATCCTTCTTGGATCTATCCTCGCCGATGTACCAGCACCAGATCAGGTCCTTGTACTTTTCCAGATCGTCTGAGGGCTTGAGGGAAGGCATTATGAAGTGGCTGCTGGGCTGTTTTGAAGACGCCGTAAGTCTCGTGAAGCCAACCAGAAAATGAATATGTGCCACAAAGCAGTCATCAATATTAAGAGATCTGTGTTTCGGGGGTTGACAAGTGGTGAACAGAACGTTCGACACACGGGGAGCCCGATGTCTTCTTATCCATCAGGCTACAGCCTGCAACCCCGGCCTACATGTTAAAGTTGGAAAACAAGCACGAGGCTCTGGCTCTTGCAGAATGCAGGTTTCGGACTCGACCAATGATCGTCGTCCACCTCATCTGCATGTTGCACGCCCGCACTTGTGCAAGTTGGGGAATTGCAGGCTGACAACCCCAATTACACACGCTGATTGGCGAAGACCAGAACCTCAGCGGTAGTGTCACAGTATTTTAAGAACTTGCACACTGACTGGTGGCACACCGTCTCAGCATGCGGGGCTGGCCATCCAGTCGCCGAAGAGACGGCAGAGAAGCCGCTATGGCAATCATCACCATCCTCAATGCATTCGCACTCGAGCGCTGCTCATTGGTGCCAGAGTTTTTGCTTTTACCACAAACGTTTTGGTATCTTGATCTAGCTGGCGCGTCTAAAAAGGTCTAGTCTATGCAAGCCACGCTCGTCACACCAGCTCCATCTCTGGCTGCTCCCTGTCTCCCCGGATCCGTCTATATCCCCCGTTCTATGCGGTCTATGAACAAATAACATGATGAATAGGAGGTGTGGCTTCATCTATCTCTCAAGATGACAGCCCGGGCGGCGAGACTTTTCCCTCATCTGCAATGCCCCTTCTTTAGGCACCCTTGTGCCATCGCATGACGCCCGGCATCTTAGGGTCCTTCTCTACGTACTTGCAGTTGTTGAAGACGGACCACAGCTGGCCGTAGAAGGAGCGCTCGTCGCGGTGGTACAGGTCGCCGACGACGGGCTTGATAGCCTCGGTGGCCTCCTCGGCGTAGTAGAAGGGGATACGACTGCAGGATACGAGTTAGCGACGATGCCACGGAGAATTCTTGTCAGGCAACTTTGAACTTACGCAAACAGGTGGTGCACGACGTGGGTGCCGATGATGCCGTGGAACAGGTGGCGGTCAATCCAGCCAAAGTCACGGTCGATGGTGGCCAGAGCGCCCTTGACAAAGGTCCAGCCCTCGGCGTCGAAGTGCTTGACGTCGGGGTGGTTGTGGTGGAGGTAGGTGATGGCGATGAGCCAGTGGTGGACCCAGAAGTAGGGGACACCGTACAGCAGGAAGGTGGTCCAGCCACCGATTTGCTGGGCGGCGGCGTACAGGGCGTAACCGACGAGTGCCAAACCAATGTCGGTGATGAGCACGTACAGGGCCTCCTGGGGCCGGAAGACGGCGCCGGTGGGCTCGAAGTGGCTCAGGCGCCACCAGGCGCCCTTGCGCTGCAGCGACTTGGGGCCGGCCGAGATGTTGAACAGCAGGTACGTCTGCCAGGCGAAGAGCTGGTGGGCCATGAGCTTGACGAAGTTGACGATGGGGGCGTCCTCAACCATCTCCGGGTCGATGCCCAGCCATGACAGGCGGGCGACCTTGTGCTCGTGGATCTCCTTGGTGGCGGGCACGAAGGCCATGTCGCGCTCCATGTGGCCGGTGTACATGTGGTGGCGGGCGTGACTGAACTTCCACGAGAAGTAGGGCACCATCAGCAGGCTGTGCAGGACCCAGCCGACGACGTCGTTGAGGCTGCGGTGCAGGGAGAAGGCGCCGTGGCCGCACTCGTGGGCCAGGATCCAGATGCCGGTGCCGACCAGGCCCTGGGCGAAGCCGTAGGTGGCCCAGGCGGCGGCGCGGTAGTAGACATTGTCGAGCGCCGGGATGTAGGTCAGCGCCGCGTAGCCGAGTCCAGCGGCCAGGCACAGGTCCCGGAAGACGTACGACAGCGACCTCAGGGCCGAGGGCTGGAAGCAGTGGGCCGGGATGGCCTTGCGGATGGTGTTGACATCCGGGTAGACGGGCTCGAGAGACTGCGTGAGCGAATTAGCACGAGCAAAGCAGGCAAGGGACGAACGCCAGGGTGTTCTTCGTGTGAGGCCATACCTGTTCAGCACCTCTGGCCTTGATGGTCGTCGTCTCAGTGGCTGTGGTAGTGATGGCCGCCATTGTGAAGGAAAGCTGTCCAAGTCTGATCCCAGGGCCAGACGTGTGAGAGCGCGTGGAATCCCGTCCTCGAGAGGGAGCGTGATTAGGCCTGGTTTTATTCGTCTCCGAGGGCCCCCTTCCCCTCGGGTAAGCCTCCATTCGATACCCGGGGTGGGCTAAGGGTCTGGTCTAGATTTCAGGGTCCTTATTTCTGTGCGGTTTGGATTTACCGGTACCTCAGTACCAGGCACAGGGCCCGCCGCCCCCTGGGAGGAGAGGAGAGGTACGAGACCCCTATCCTTGCGGACTCGGTTCGCCATCCTTGCTAGACCGCAGTAGAGCTCCTGTTGAGGGGCTTGGCGCTCTACTTTCTAGAAAAGGTGGAAAAAAATATGATAAGCCGTGGGAACAAGATTGACTCTTGCGTGCATGTGCTAGCTGCCCGTGCTCTCACCATAACTTATTGCTGGTACGGGGAGGCGACGCCTTAGTCAGGTTGGAGGCGTCTGGAAAAACTAGCCGACTCGCTCCCCCGACCGCGCGTATGTACCTTGGGCACCTAGGGTCCCCTTGGGAAAGACGTGTCTTCAGTCGTCCCCCCCCGCCCGTTATCGACTACGACACGACTTTTCGACGAATGTCACATGGGAAACCCGTCAGAAAGCTCTCAACGCTTTAGCGCTTCCCTGCGCAGATCATCTCGCCTGGGCCCCCCTCGCGGAGAGAGTGGATAGAGATCTGATAATGTTGAGGACGCCCCTTGGATATAGCCCATTGGCCTGCCATGTGGGGTCCGTTTCATCGCGCCGTAACGTTTGAGAATTTTTCAATCCGCCTTTGCCCGCGTCGCCGTCTTTTTCTGATTTCTGTCCCTGCACGGGCCTGCGGTGGGCAAGGCGAGAGTCGCAAGATTGTGATCGGACACAGCTAGACGAGCATAGCCATGAATCAATTCTGCGGGTACGTGGTACATCAAGGCCCGGTCAAGCTAGCCCACGTGGGGTTGACAAGAAACGCACAATGCACCAATTATGGCATACATCGAACTAGCCTCGCAAACCTGCCCGTCCGGCTTGGTACCCAAAGCCAAAGCCCTTCAGCGACACCTTCTGCACAGTAGAGCCCATAAGAGGCCACCTTTGCCGCGCACACGGTACATACGAACATGCAATGGTTGGTTCTGCCGTGAGATTGATTCCAGCCTGGCAGCGTCTGTCTAGTGGGGGGGATAAAACGGGGAAAACCGAGCCTCAGCAGGGGTCTGGAGCCCGTGGCCACAACCAATTTTGGAAACGAGATTAAGAGCCGGTGCGGCGGCCAAACGACTTGATTGGTCGCAATTATATGTAGGCACGAAAGTATATTCATCTCCCGTGGTTTTGACTTCCAGGAGGCTATCCCCAGATGCAAGCCGAGGAGCGGTAATTGCTGGCATACATATATACGCTGCTCCCCCCGCCGCTGCTCCGAATCGTCAACTCGCCGTCCCCGAACCCTACATCGGGCATTTCGCTTGATTATGCATCAAACACACCGAGTGCCACGAGCAGCGATCGGCATATGCTCGCGGCTCGCAAAATTCACGCACGCGCAGGTCAAGGCAGCCGGTCAGTCAGGTATCATGCAGGCAGGGGAAGACAGAAACAAAAGTCCGTCCAGTGTCGCTTCGTAACAATCCAGATGGCGAAAAAAAAATATGCAGCATGATTTGTCGTGACCGTAGAACTACCCCCCTGAACGCCGAATTTTGGGTCTCATAAAGCAGGCCGTCCGTGTGGATAGCATCTTCCCCGTACGCATGACGCGTAGCCCTTGTCCCATGCTTTCCGTCAACTCAAAGGCGCGAGCCCTGTTCCTCATGCCGTCTCTTCCCAGGCTCTGCGCACGATCCTCGAGAACATGTCGACGTTGACGTCCTCGCGCACCTCGGTCTTCTTCGCCTCGTTCTCGGCGTTGCGGGGCACCTTGACGACGTCACCCTCCACCTTCCAGCCAGCGTTGTCGGTAACAAACTTCCGCGCGGCACCCTCGTCCAGGCCCAACCAGCCGGCAAGTACGTTGATGTCGACCTCCCGCGAGGCGTGGCTCACAAGGGTGGCAATGCGGATGCGGATGAGCTCCTCGAAGCCGTTGATGTCGGCAATCAGGTCGGCGTACAGGTCGTCACTGTCGATGGTGGCCCAGAAGCGGGCGTACTGGGCACCCTCGAGCTGGTTGTTGAGCTCGCGCAGGTGGCCAATGGCCTCGGGCAGGTCGTTGCGCGAGTTGGGCGCAAGTACCGAGGGGGAGATGAGGTGCAGGGCGAGCGAGAACTGGGGCGAGGGGAAGCAGGTCAGGGCCTTGACGAGCACGTTGGTGACGACATCGTTCTGCAGGCGGTCCGGGTTGAGCTGGTACCTAGGTGGGAGGAGAGGAGGTCAGCAGGTCGGTTCCGAGCAAGCGGCGGCGTACATTGTGAATCGATGTAAGCACCAATGAGTTGCCGGCAGAGCAACAAGATCAGACGCATCTAATGGTGAGACTTCAGGGGAACCGGCGCGGCCCCAAGTCAGGTAATAGGAAACGTTTACATGCGATCATCACAGCAGCGACGTCGGCGGGGGGAGCGTGAGGCAGGGAGAGGACTCACAGCTTCAGCAGGGTCCGGTTGGCGCTGCCATCGTGGAATCGGTTTTCGCACTGCTCCTTCAGGTAGTTCTCGAGGTAGACGACAGCCTCCGGGTTGTAGCGCTCGAGGCCGGTGATGATGGCCGTGATGTCCTGGGGTCTCTCCTTGGGGTCCTCGCCGTCCATGTTGGGCTGTGTGGTGGTCTCTGTCTTGGGGGGGTGGACGTGGACGCGGGCTTTCACGGGCTTCAAAATCGATGGCGGGGCGGTTTGAAGTCGAAGATTTGGTTTGGGCATTTGTGAATGTGCCCCCAGTGCGTGGGCTGGCGCGCCGCTAGACCCAACGCGGGCTAGCTCGCCGTCTTATCGGCAGAACGTTTGATCCGGCCGCCGACGACTGTCCAGGTACGTACTCAGCTGGTGTGCGATGCATGTCCAGGGGCTCCAGGCCTATTCTGCTCTGGAGCAACCCCCAAGTTGAGGCATGAGAATAATAAGGCAGAATCGCCCTGGTCTCGACTAGCTCAAGGAGCTGCTTGCTGGTAGTTGCAATCGAGGACCAGCAGACACGAGATCTGGTTTTCCCTGGTTCATGCTTCGTCATGTATCTGATATTTCATTTGCCTCTGTGTCTCTCTACTACGTATAGTTCCTCTATCGTGGTCTCGTGAGTCTATTTTCAACCACCCCTTTCCATCCCTTAGTCTCGTTCCGTTCCGTTTCGCATAACCGAGAAGTCCCACGGCGCCCATTCCCCAGCGCCTTAACCAAATTGTTTCCTCTACCTCTGCTTGCAGATTGCACGCCAGGGTCTGAGATTGCTACGTCTACGCCTTGACCAGCAAGCTCGAGCCAGTCATCTCCTCGGGCTGGGGCAGACCCATGGCCGCGAGGATGGTGGGGGCAACGTCGCCCAGAACGCCCTCGTCGCCCTTCTTCAGGCTCCAGCCCTCGGGGGCGTTGGCCATGATGAAGGGGACCTTGTTGGTCGTGTGCGACGTCTTGGGCTTGCCGTCGGGGAACTTCATCTCCTCGGCGTTTCCGTGGTCCGCCGTGATGAACAGGATGTAGCCCTCCTTCTTGCATCCCTCGTAGATCTCGCCAATGGCCTTGTCGGTAGCCTCACAGCCCACGATTGCAGCCTCGTAGACACCAGTGTGGCCGACCATGTCGGGCGGCGCAAAGTTGTTCATGACGAAGGGGAACTTCTGCTCCGCCAGGCGCTTGACCACCTGCTTGCCGACGCCGGCCGCGCTCATCTCGGGCGCCTTGTCGTAGGTGGCGACGCTCTTGTTGGAGGGCACCAGGTCCTGCGACTCATCACGGGTCTCGAGGGCAAAAGCCTTCTCGACGCCGCCGTTGAAGAAGAAGGTGACGTGGGCGTACTTCTCCGTCTCGGCAACGTGCACCTGTTCGACCTCCTGCTTGCCCAGCCACTCGGCCAACACGTTACCCATGTGCTGCGGATTGAAGGCAATCTCGAAGGGGTAGTCCAGCTTGTACTGGGTCATGGTGACGAGGTTGATCTTGGGGTAGGGGAAGTCGGGTCGCGGCGAGCGGTCGACGCCTCCCAGCAGCTGCGTGATCTGGCGTACACGGTCGGATCGGTAGTTGAAGAAGAAGACCTCGTCTCCGTCCTGGATACGGGCGTCCTTTCCACCCACAATGATGGGCTTCAAGAACTCGTCGTTCTCGCCCTTCTCGTAGCGCTCCTTGACCGTCTTGACCGGGTCCGAGCTCTCCTCGCCCTCGCCGAGCACCAGCCCCTTCAGGGCGAGCTCGACTCTCTCCCAGCGCTTATCGCGGTCCATGGCGTAGTATCGTCCGACGACGGTTGCGATCTGACCAATGCCGATCTCCTTGGTCTTTCCGACCAACTCCTCCATGTAGCCAGCGCCAGACTTGGGGTCGGTGTCACGGCCGTCACCGAAGAAGTGGATGAAGACCTTGGGGATGCCAGCGTCCTTGGCGGCCTTCAGAAGGGCGTAGAGGTGCTCCTGCTTCGAGTGCTACGTGATGTTTAGCAGATAGAAATACCGAGGTGAACCTGGGGTAGCACGTACCACACCACCGTGGGAGACGAGACCGCACAAGTGTAGTCTGCCGTTGCCGTTCTTGGCCGCGTCGATAGTCTTCTTGATGACATCGTTCTGTGCAAGTTCGCCCTTCTTGATGGTCTGGTCGATGCGCACAACGTCCTGCCATACGACACGGCCGGCGCCAATGTTCAAGTGGCCGACCTCGGAGTTGCCCATGAGGCCCTCGGGTAGACCGACGGCGAGCGACGAGGCCTCGAGCTCCGTGAAGCCGGTGGCGCTCTTGGACAGCCCGTCCATGACGGGGGTGTTGGCGTTGGTGATGGCATCGCCGTTGGCGGGCGAGTCCTTGGAGGGGATACCCCAGCCATCAATGACGACTGTACATGCGAAGAAGCATCAGTATCAGCCAGCCGACTTGGAAGTAGATGAGGATGTAGGCCGCGGTGACAAAGTAGTCCGGCCGCTTGGAGGAGGACGAGGAGGACGCAGGGGCGGGAGCAGGAGGAGAACCCTGATGTCCATCGACGCCGCCGTCGTCTGCGACTAGGACGTTGTTCCTGGCCCTCGCGGCCAACGGGGTATCTTTAGGGGGAGGGACTGGACCGGGTGTGGCCGGGGCGAATGGAGGGGCAGACGGAGGAGGGATGGACAACGTACTCAGGCATGCTTTCTGCTCCGTCTTGGCCATGATGCTGCAGGGACAGGTCTAGCAAGCGAGGATGTGCTAGGGGGACGGGTATAGGAGTCTGAATAGGAACAAGCAGCGCCTCGATATACTCTCGAGATGCGTGATTTAGTGGGTGGTCAAGCAGTTCCGGACGGGCTTTGTTGAGATGTTTTAAACCTTCCACCCAGGAAACGAGACTAATGGTGGGTTGGTGGGGTTGCAGCGACTCGAGAATTTGACGTCAGATGAACATTGGTTTGTTCCGGGCGATTCTCCGGTCTAGCTGGTTAGAGTAGGAGACCAGCTCCATTCGAGCATCACGATACACGACCATCGCCAATCGATTCAGAAACAGAGGATCAACACGATCCACAGGGAGTATCTGGAGTATAGTTTCAAAGAGCCCCATACTCTCAACTTGCATAGAGCCCTCAGAGCGCTGCATTCAACTCTGCGGAGCCCAGTCTCAGTCAGGATATTTGGTTCTGCTGCTGTGGTTGATGTGAACTTCCAAGTACATGTTGCGCAAGTCCATGGTGGAAAGGAAGCAGTTTCATCTTGCAACATATCCCGTCGTAGCCAAGCATACTTGTTCTCTATAATAACTATAAACGGTTCTGGCAGTTTCAGAGACAGCGAGAAACTCCATAGTGCACGCGGCACCACGATGTCAGCCCAGAGCTCATCATACCGGCTATTTACCGTTTACAGCTAGCTGTGTATTGATATTTCTTTGCGCCCTGGTGCTAGTTACAGTAGTTACTGATTGACCGGCTGATCATTCGCGGGTCGCGCCGACTGCCAGACTACGGTGTATCCATCCATCAGTCCATCCACCTACGCACTACCATCGCATGCAAGGCTGAACGTTCGGGAACCCTTCGAGGCTGCAAGGTACGCCGGCACCTCGCAAACCTTGGGCCGGCGTCTTCTGTGCATTTTGAGTTCGTCGCGCAATGAGAGGCGCGTTCTGCTGCTAACCTGCGCACTTGTCCTTTTGATCCTCCCTTCCATCCAGACTGCGCAAGACATCCGACGGGTTCGAGCTCCCTCCCTTGGCAGCTCTGCCCTTTCGCAGCTACAACTACATCACACTGTTGAGCATAGCACGCATCCATCCACAGGCCGACATATCACGACTCCATCCCTCCCGCGCCAGAAAACCACGCGCCATGGCAGACCAAAAGCAGCAGCCACGGGCTCTTACCCTCCCCGAGGGCCTCTCCCCCGACCAGCTCGACGTGATCACCGAGCTCTCCTCGCTCCTGTCCCGCCTGCGCGCCCCGACCGTGCTCCCGACCTCGCAACCGGGATCGCAGCAAGCGCCTCGCTCCGGCACGACCCCGCTCCCAGCCGCGGCCCCGACGCCCGCCGCCGGGGGGCCAGGCCCGTCGTCCTCGGCGTCACAGGGTGGCAGCGGCGGCGGCGGCGAGCAGGAGATCGCGCTGCGCGACTTCCCCGCCGCCACGGACCACCTGCGACACAAGCTGGCGGCGGCCAAGGCGGCCGTGCTCGCGCTGCCCGACATGCACAAGACGACGGCGGACCAGGAGCGCGAGGTCGCTGAGCTCGAACGCCGCATCGCCGCCCAGCGCGCCCAGATCGCCAGCCTCGTTGCCACTGGCGAGCGCTTCGCCGAGCGCATGAGGGAGTAGGACTCGATCTCGCAACGAAGCAGCAGCAGTAACAGCGATACATCCGGGCCCGCCGCGGCGAGAGGAGGGGAGGTTATCTTGACGCCCAGCTCGTCGCAGGAGGGGTCCCTGGTTGGCGATGGTGGGGACGGCGGCCACGTGGACAGCGGTAGAGAGCAGGATCAGGCTTAGTAGGTACAAGAGCTGCCCATTCGATCACAGCGTCCTGTTCTACCTGCAATACTTACTGATGGAGACCTGGCTGCGGAGTCTCCTGGTTCTGAGGACGGCGGTGCACCATTGGAACGACACGAGACTCCATTGTCTTTGGAAGGCCAGAACTCACTAGATGTTTCTGGTTACCTTGACGATGAGAATGGACCGGGACAGCACACAGAAGGAATTCACCCAGATATGAAACAAGACTATCCCGGAAAGGCGTTGTCTGACGACGAGGAAGGTCAAAGTGTCTCCGCGGGGCGTAATTAATCTCCTCGACAACACCGTCCTATCGATGACCAGAGAATTGGCATAGTGAGAGGAGTCTGGCCAGCATGGCATTCTTGATTGTGGACAAGCAAGGGTGGGCGCTCTGTTGTACATGATTACATATTTTGAGACAGGAAGCATTACCAGAAGGCTCTCGCAACGTTGCTGTAAGCACCAATTGGTATTAGAGCAATCAAGAACGATGAACTACCTTTTATGAGCCCATAAAACATTATGTTCCGTCCACGGATGGTGTTCCCTATGCCACAACCCACGCTATGTAGTTCTACGAATTCAGCTCAAAACTCCAACCTTCCGCAGGATATCGTCCGTCCTCATGCTCGGGTTCCCACAGATGTCCTTTGTCCACACTTCCTCGGGGAGTTTCTTCTCCTCGGGCAATACGGACCAGTTCGGCGACGGCTCCGTCTTGAGCCACTTGAAGTCGTCGACCTGATCCCACTGGTTCTTGCCAGCCTCCTGGGTCTTGACAGCCTGCCCGGACCATTAGTATCAGTAGTCATAATTCGGCCAGATGGGCAGTCCTCGGCCAAGAGCAATACTCACATAAGCCTCGGGCAGCGGCGCGAACCGCATGCCCTTGCAATCCTCGATGATCGGGTGGCTCCCACAGTGCAGGTAGATATCGACGTTGTCGCACTCGTGCACGCGCACCTGGCGGGCCGCGACCACGATGACGCTGTTCCGGACGCCCGTGATGTGCACGGGGCCGGCGACGGTCCCGCACACCAGCAGGCTCCCGCGGATGTCCTTGATGGCGAGCCCCGCGAACGGCACGCCCGAGCTGGCGCTCGTGGGCACCGTCATGTCGACGACGCAGCGGTCCAGCTGCGTCAGCGACCCGGACGACGTCGCCCGCGACGCCGACGACGGCAGCATGATGTGCAGCCCCGTCTGCTCGTAGATGGCGATGTTCTTGGCCGTCGAGAAACTGGGCTTGCGGACGGACCCCGTGCTCGCGCCGTTCACCGGCGGCCGCGTGATCTCTTCGTTGTAGTTGCGCCCGAACGTGGGCAGCTTGCCGACGGCGTCGTCTTCCTCATCTCGGTCCTCGCCGCTCCGTTGCGCCGGGCGGTGCGCAAAGCCCCTCGAGTCCGGTGTCGTCTCCTGGCCGGCTGCGGCGGTTTTCGGGGCGCGGGGCTTGAACTGGAAGCGAGCCTTGGGCGCGAACTTGCCGGTCGCCTCGTTCAACTTCTCCGTGAGGGCCTTGATCGCCTGGCTGTAGGCGCGCTGGTCGTAGGCGGGGATGAAGTCGAGCGCGTCCGTCACCTCGTTCGAGAGGCGCGAGATGCCAGCGAGGACGGTGTCGACGCAGTCATGACGCTCGCCGTTGACTGGGGACAGGGTTGTTAGGTCTTCGATCTGATCTTGGATTGCTGCGAACAGTATATTGTCAGTGGCACACAACGCGGCAGACCAAAGGGGGAACTATAATGTAATGGGGGTTGCCCGCCATGGTCACATGCTGCCAAGATGGGAAAGCGGGAGGAGAGGCGACAGCACAACTTACCTGTAATCTCGGTCTGAAAATGGCGGTAAAATCGCTCTTTGGGATCGCTCATCTTGTGCAGTGGTGGAGAGTGCCGCACGCCGCCTGGAGTCGGGATGTAAGGAATATAAACCTGGGTTTCCATGGTGTAAGAGGGAGAGGGAGGCGGGGAACGAGGTTTCGTCTTATACAGAAAAAAAAGGCCCCGAAATAATGATTCACAAGCAAATTACCTCGTCAAATTTTAGGCTGCCTAACACTATCTGAGTAGTAGATGACAGATATCTAGGGTACAGTACGCAGTGTTTGTATGCTGGGTCGGTCGGCTCAGTGACACGCGATCAATGGCAGCATACATACAGTCATACGATCCTGAGGGATTGAGAAGAGGGGGAGGGGTTACGAGCGAGGCCTCACGAAGCGGGCGGGACGGAGAGGGAGATATATACCTAGGCAAGTTGAGATTTAGGGGACCGTCTTACCATGCAAAGGGATCAAACGACTCACACCAGATCGTACCAGAAGCAGCAAACGAGTCGCCCCAATGGCTTCCGCGATCACCAAAGCCAGAAGCGAACGGCTGCAGGTCGACGTAGTGGGTGTCTCGGGCAGCGCGTCCAGAGGCTTGAGAGGCCCGCGGCCGCAGGTCCTGTCTCGACTTTTGCGGGGGTGGGGTCGGCGGTGGAGGGACGGCGGCGCCCGCCATTGGCCCCCCGTCGTGGCGCGTCGCAGCGGCTGCTGACCCCCTACAGAGGCGACAGGGCGACTAGGCGCGGGGCACCAAACCCCTAATGGCGCGATTCGACGTCTGCATAAGGGCAACCCATGACCCTGTGACGTCGCCGTCACCCAGGGTCGTGATGTGCTGACGGCATTGGGATCGTGGGATTTCTGCCGGGGGGTGATGTGCGGAGGCGTGTCCGACAGCAGCGATCGTAAAGTTTAGGTGCTCAGATGCTCAGATACCAACCCAACCCGGCAATCAATTTTGGCAGCTTGATTAGTGCATGGCTGTCCGCCCCCAAAGCAGCTTCCAAGCAGCTTCGGGTGTTGCTCCGAGCCACATGCAACCGTCATGATGCATGGTCAAAGACAGCATAAACATAGACTTTGTTTAGCGTGCAGTGTAAATTCTAGGGGTTCTAGGGGTCCTTGAGGCCCTGACAGCGTCCCTCTGTGCTGAGAATGCGACATGACTCGGTTGAATGAGACACGTGCCTGTTATTTCAAGATCACCTCAAATCATGACGATAATACGAAAAGGAAAAGCCTCTAACCATCTACCCCATGTACCTCCCTCCTCGTCTGCTCTGATCCATTGTCGAAAGGTAAAGCCCCGCCAATGGCGTTATGTCGACTGACCCAATGCCTAGCAATCGATGACAATCCGCCCTTGGCCACGACTAACACAGCTCAACATGGACTCCTCCTTCATCTCGTCTCCCAGCGCTGTGCCACGGTGTTCGATGTTGCCCTTGCAGTGGTCAACCATGCATGTTCCGCAATTTCCCACCAAACAGGACGATTCAATTTCAAAGCCAGCCTCGGTCAGGACTTGCAACAGAGACTTCTTCCCGGGGACCTGCAAAACCTTTCCGGTCGATCTGATCTCGACTTCAAACGGCTCGCCTGTCCCGGTCGTAGCGCCGCCAAACTCCTCAAAGTGGACGTGGGAGCGTGGGTAGCCCAGCTTCTTGGTAAGGTTCAGGCATTCGCTGAGCAGTGACGCTGGGCCACAGCAGTATACCATTGCGTCGGGTGCCGTTCCAGAAGCCGTGTGAGGAACGATCCGAGTCAAATGAAGTCGGCGGCCCTCACTTTTGGCGTAGACTGTAGTGCTTTTTGTTGGGAGGAGCTCTAAGTAAACCGCCTCCTCACGGCTGCGCACTGCGTAGTGGACCTCCAAGTCTGCCGAAGCTTTGGCTAGGTCGGCAATGTCGCGAAGAAAAGCAGTGACGCCTATGCCGCCGATGATGAAAACATGCTTCTTGCTGCGTAGGTTGTCTATACAGTTCGAACTAGACGGCTTGGCATCGTGACCTTTGGCAACCGTGATCATGTCCCCAACTTGTACCTGATCGTGAAGATGAACGGAGCCACCCCTGGACTGGTCGTCTCTCGCGATACCCAGCTCAAACCGTGCCATATCACCAGACACGACGGAATAGGCTCGCGAGAAACACATGTCGGGACCAAACTGCAACCGCACGTGTGGAAAGCGCCCGAACGCCGGATCCTCGATATCAGAGCTAGGCTTCTCGACCTCAAAGACAAACTTCTTGACACGGGGAGTGAGGTCCGTCTTCTCGATAAGCTTGTACGGGCGCCAGACTACGGGAATGCGATCTCCCTCAAGGCGGCCACTTGGGTCTTCAGGGCCACGAGCGAGGCGAGCGCGGAAGACCCCAAGAGTTTCCTCACCCAGGCCAGGCAGCTGGCTGAGCTCGGTGATAGCCTCGATGTTGTTGACATCATGAAAGAGATACTTCTGGACGCGGAGGAGCGGCCAGCGTGGATTGATCCGTTCGATCAGCTCAAAAGCATCGCCCTCCTGGATATAGCCTGTTTTCAGAACTCTATAGTACCAGCCGATACGGCCCGAGTTCTGAGCAACCGTGGAGGTCTTCTTGTATTCGAAACGGTGATTAAGTTTGAAGCACGGCTGTCTTGGCTCGCTGACCTGTACGATGACCTCGGGTCCCAGTCGGAATTTGTCGCCAACGCACAGGTTGCCCTCGTGGAGGAGCGCCGTTGACAGGTTCTCGCCAAAACCGCCGATCTTGAACAGGTGTTCGCGGTTGGGGAGCTCCTCGTTCCACGTCTTGTAGTGGCTTGCGCAGTAGTGGTGCAGCGCCTTCTCTACACCGCCGTGCATCTCATACTGGACCTCATCGCCGACGAGCCCGGTCTGGGTGACCCTGATCTTGCCCTGGCGCGCGGACTTGTTAATGGCGGACCGGATCTTCACGCCCCGGAGGGGTCGGATCTTCCCCGTCCGTACGCACAGCAGGACATCGCGCGGAGGGAGGGGTGCGACGTCGTCGTCGAGACGTGCGTCCTGGCCGAATATAAATGAACCCATTCTTGCGTGGCAGGTGCGTTCTAGGATTGGTACTTACAGCGAACAATGAGACTCTTCCGAGACTCTAGGCGTGTTGAGTACTCGAAAGAGTTGAGGTGGGCAATGCAGGAGAACAGAAGTTGTGTACGTCCAAGAGCGTCAGCAAGTCATTTTATGGGTTCCCGGAACTCCGAGAGGGCCGGAGAGGTCCGAACAGGGGGCTGGTGGCTGCCTATCTTCTAGACTCGGCAAGCTATATACGCTATACAGTAAAAGGGATACATTCGTTTAAGGGAACTGTTCTGCACGGTATCTTGAGGCGCCGCCATGCATCACGTGGTCCGGGCATAACCTCCATGTTACTATAAGTATGGGGCATCTCTATACCTCATCTGGAATCTACCATACATTTTTACCTGAATCAGCCTTCGAGATTCACCAAGCGTGCGTCAATCGGTACCTGTCAGCCATACCAGCATCCCGTCTCGGCCCACTTTTCTATCCCGCCAACGACGCCATGCTCGTCTAGCATGCAGGTCCTGTCTTCGGCCATCCAGATATAGTGCTCTGGCACGTGGAACAGCTGGGCCTCATGTCAAACAATGAACACATTGCAACTCGTCTGGTATAGCCTCGTAGACAGGCCCTCGCTCTTGTTCTAAGGCTGCTGGCGGGCCGGGGCTCAGTGGAAACAGTTGAAATTGCAGGCAGTATATCCTCCCAAGAAGTATCTCACCTGATACATTTTGGTAAAGGGGGTATACACATAGATAGCTGTGCCAGTGCAGCTAGCATATAGATAAGGAGATAAGGTAGTTGTGTGGTAACACACCTTGGTGGGTGCCACGCATACTTGCGTTCTACATCTTTCATACAATACACATCGCACCCCATAAGGATTGCATCATCATCATTGTTAATCTCGCTGGCTCTGAACGCTTAATCCTATCATATTCAAGGTCAAGACCCTGGCGTTTCACTGTGCACCGTAGGGGAGGTGCTAGAGCTAGCAGAGCTTGACAGGTTGGGAAGACAGTGGCAGTCCTTGCTCTCCCTTCACCTTTCATAAACGATTGGGGATCCCACCTGCTGATAAGTTCGTACCGTGTGCCCTCTACATCGGCCCGGACTATCGGCACTCTGCAAGCCCTTAGAACGAATACGAAATCACCATGGCGTGCACTTACTGGCACGATATTCGCTTTATCTCTGAAACTTTTTTCAACTTTTTGTTTTCTTTTTTTGGATAAAAAAGGGTTTTCAGACTGTCTTGAAAATCTGCTTAATTATCGCGAGATGATCCTGGATCTTATACAAATAGAGATATTATAATGCATGATTAGTTTTTGCCAAGCCTTCACTGACTGCTTCTGGTATTTTGATTACAGACAGTGCATGCTGCTTTAATACCCTTTCTCCCCGCAATTGAATCAGTCTTCAATCTCGATTCGCCTCTGCCGTCATAGCTCTAGTCCTTGATCGCCGCATAGGGTTCGGGGCAATCTCTTCAAGGGGAATGTTCGCCAAGCGACCCAAGAAATGTCCACCCAACTTACCAGTTCCCGGGCCCCTAGCTTGAGATTCGGGTCCCAGGGAATCATCCGATGAAATCTCTGATCTTTCGAGTGTTGATTCCCTCCTCGTAATTTTTGGTATGCTCGTAAGCTGAATTCGTTCCTTCTTGTCGGCTTGTCTCCACATCAGAATGTTTGATAGGATATTGTACATCTAGTAAATGCCATGATACCACTGCAGACACTAGCATGAGTGGTGTAAATATCAGCAGCCTTATACCTAATGGCCTCGCTGTATTGCTGAAATGATTTATTATAGCACCAATTACGATAGCACCTATTTTTCCAGATGCCGCTGCTATCCCGTAGATAGTTCCCCGATAGACAGTCGGGAAGATATCGGATGGCATGACGAAAAGGATAGGGTTTGGGCCGATGTTGAAAACAAATTGTAGGAGTGAATAGAAAACGGTTGTCGGACAGTGGTTTTTCTGTGGACCTTGTGCCGCAAGCAACGTTCCACCCGCGACAGCCAAGAGAATACTCAGAACACCAAATGTCAATTGCAAGGATATACTTCCTTCGGAAGACGTTGATGATGATGATTGAGGCAATGCTGCCGACCAAAGAAGCAATCGATACAATAAGGATGGACCTGAATGAATTCTCCTCGATCATTTCATAAATCGTGATTGATATATTCCAACAATCCGCTTTTCAATTGTTATCGTCCTCGCTAGGGCAATAGCCGTCGCGTCTCTGGTTTAGGTGATAGAGGTCGATAGCCGCCAAATTTTGACCTGCCCCATGAGCAAGCGTTGATAGAAGGCTCGGGCTGCCCTCAGATAAACCGTACCACACGATATCCATAATACCCCAAAGGAATGAGATTGGCAGGAGGCGTTTCCATGGCTTTCCAGGCCCTTTGAGGTAGTTCCACGTACCACGATACCAGCGATCGGCTTCGTTCTTGTCGGCCACGCTAGTAGATGCATCCACCGTAGTAACAACATCATGTTCGTCGACGGTCCTATTGCGGTAGACTTTGAGAAGATTATGAATTGCCTTCCCCAGGTCTTTCATTATACCTGCATAGTACTGTGGCGTCTCAGGGATGGTCAGCCGGAAGAGAATGGCAAATGAAGCAGGAAGAACACCAACTCCGATTGTCCAACGCCAGACCTGGTCGACTACGAGTTTCGAGTTCGGGACCTCTTTGTCGATAGAAAGAGCCCAGGCACTGTTAGTGTTGTGTAATCCTCCGAGGTTGACAGCGAAGGCCAAAACCGTACCGATTGACTGCGTGGCAAAGACAGCGGTCAGCATCGTGCCTCATGGTTCTGTGGATGCCCATTCGGCGGTAATTATTGCTGATAGAGGACACTAGAATGTGTTCAGTGAGAATCTGATTGACATGGGTCCTTCTTCACTTACCCCGGCTCCAATGCTGAACCCAAGCGAGAACCTCCACCAACTGATCCAGGGGTAGATGTCCATAGAATGAGTCTTATCTAAGTTATGACTATCGGTCATGAAGTCTTCCGACGCTTGCGCTACTCCAAAAACCGCTACAATCAGAACGGCTAATTCTACTCCGCACCATCTCTTTCGTACTGATCTATCTGCCAGGTGGCCCATCACAATCATGCTAATAACAGTACCGATGTAAGTGAGTTCGCTAATTACTATATTTGGGGCTCTGCCGGGTCTCCCTTATGGGGATAGAGATATAGGAGCGACGGCATGATGACATTGGTGGCAAATAGACTGTAAGACAAAGCTAACAAGCCAGAGGTGGAAACAAAAACAACCTAAGTCTTAAAACCGCCATCGTCCACGATTCTCGTAGTCTGCCTCTCTTTTTCGGGATTATTCTCTTGTCGTGTTAGCTATGTATGTTTTGGAGTAACTGAGGTGACCTTTATCTTACATAGTCAATGAGGTACCGTATGTGTAGGTCGGTATCACGGCCGCTCCGTGTGTTGCTGTATTGCCACCACATCTTTGTTCTGATTTCTTCGTGGCAGCGGAAGAGGACTCCAGACCCTCTGGGCCAACCCGGGGATTAACGCCATCCATTTGTCCCAGAACGACAGGTCGGTGTGATGCAAATGCTTGCAAGTGGAAAAGCTGAATGACTGAGTTCATGAAGGCGTGGCCTGGGCGAAGGCCAGTGATCACCGCAATAAAGAGCATAATTGTGTCAGATATGTCTATTTTGTGGCACAGTCTTGGGCTTCTGAAGTTTGCCTTGTCGCATCTCTTGCCTCATCGAAAAGTGGCAGCCAGCTCGCCGGTCCCAGGGGCTGAGCGTAGATTGGAGCGCGCTACAGGATCTTTTCCCGATGACTAGTTGAATAAACCACCTTACAGCCCCGTGGATAACCCAAAGTGCCTCTAGGCTCGGTAGAGAGAACTACACGTAGGACCTTCGCGGAATTTGATTGGCTTGTGGTGTTGTCACGGAACCAATGATGCTAAGATGGTCTTCGTAGTAATAGAGTCCTTACGCCACAGGCAAATGACTACGCCTAAAATGGACTGAAGGGCCCGAACTGGTGGGATAGTAATCCTCGTGTGCAGATGCGCAGTTGGGTGGTGAGCTGCGCTGGGGGTGCTAAAGTCTCCAAATGCCACACATCAAAGGGAGCCGCAACGCGCATCAAGCCTGCCCTCTTATACGGCTGATGATCGATGCAAACATGAATAATCGACCACCATCACAGAAAGTTTTCCATGGGCCCTATTAGCTTTGCTGGCACAATCGTAGGGATAGTGGCTCTGGCCATTCAAGTCGTCCAGGGGCAAGAGGAGGAATCCGTTGAGAATGAGTTGTTCGGAGGCGTGTTGATCTTCTTCACGATATAGTCAAGAAGACATATCAACATACGGACAACACATAGATTCACTAGGTCGCCAACGTCGGCCAAGTCTGAAGTTCGTGGCGGTACCCACAACACTCTTTGTCATCGCCAGATATCGCACACTCTGAACTGCAAAACTGATACAATAGTAGGTCTTTGGAAGGTACAGTAGCGCAACATAGAACTCTAGGACTCGAACGACTGCACATCATGGCCCGAGGTGAGAAAACACGCATACTTCAATATCAAAACATGGATGCCACCATCAACGTTCCGCACATTAGTACTTCACCATTGATACAATTTTAAGCAAGGATTCTCTTCTAACACAATCATGGTGCCCTATGGATCTATACCATTGACAGAACACAAGCAGGTAATCCGAGGTAAATTTAGCGGTCTTCACACCATTGCAGTAGTCGATACCGAGGGATACCACTAATACCATATCAAACAAAATATAAATTCAAGGATCTGCCGACGTGCGAGAAATATCAGTCGACCTTACGGGAGCGCGAAATCTGTGGCGCATTTAACACAGTTAACAGGAAGAAGCCTTCTCAGTTGGCTTCTACCAGACAGGTGCTACGTTTTTGGCAACTAAACGAGGCCAACGGCTCTTGGCTTCTAATGGGGACATTTCTCCAAAATTCAGCACGGGACGGTGACGGGACAAAGCATCTGGAAGTTGATATCTTTAAATTCAATGATGAACCAAAACCAGACTTCAACCAAAGAATAGTAATTACTGGAAGGACAAGGTTAGAAGCGGGAGACCTTAGGCCGCGACTATCTGTCGGTGAAATCAAGGGATTACTGTTACGGACTGGCTGGTGCAGATGGTTGCCGTGATGCGTCCAGATTTACATGTTTCAAACCAAGTACGTGACACTCCGGATCAAGTAAGGTGGAAGACTGTTGGTGATGATGTGTTGCTGTGGCTTGTTGACTTGTTGGCGCTCCATTTGATGAGGCTCAGACACGAAGGCATGCAGTGGGCCATGCATTCCGCATTAGTGTGCCGCGCATGGTGCGCTGTCTGGCCACTTCCACTCCACGCCAGCATCGGCCCAACCACCTGCACTGCCAACGGGTCCTGGATGATGTTGGCTCGCCAGCTAGTACCAGCTAATGATTTTCTTCTTTTTACCTAAGAGGCGCAGCATATCAAGTTATCCCTGTAGGCAGTTGCCTAATGGTTGAATCCACTTACATATCTGTAACATTGCACGTTGTGGTGGTGTTGGCTCGCGTGCCAAACCTGAAAGAATCGGCTTGAGCCCACATAACACCATCATTAAAGACTTTGGGTACATTTAGCGTACAGCTCGGAATTCAATAGGTTCCATGCATGCAGAGTTGTGGCCCAGACCGACGACCTGGGACTAAATGGTTTGCATAATTTAGAATGCATCGGTCTATTAGCAACTGATTACCAAAATTGTCGTTGTGGAGTACCCAGTTAATGATAGGTATCTTGATTGTTACTTCCTATGATTTTTATGATCTAGGTCTTCTTCCATTCACTTTATGTACGTTCTGATTTACTCTTATCATGGGAATTGCTTGTGGCACCTTCCTTGCAATGCCTTGGTACACTAGTTCGGATGGGCAGAAGTTGGCCGGCGCTATGGGTCCCTAGGCCAGGCCATACAGTTCTCCTTAGTCTCTCTTAACACAGGGTTTTAAATGGATCGCATGGCGGTGCTAGAGTCAAGAGCCTCACAGCACATGCCATGAGTTGTCACACAGAGAGAACACACATCGTACATGACCATGTTTAAACGAGTGCCCACCTCCGCCACCCAGTATTCAAGTATCAAGCACCGGATTGGTCATTGTATCCTCTCTCTCCAGCGCCTTCATTATACCTTGCGGCCACTGCGTCCCTAAGCCTCAACAAAGTCTCAACGACCGTAGCCTCACGCACCCGTTCTCTCGACCCCGAGAATCTAAACGGACCCCACGCCCTCGTCCCCTCTGGAGACGCCACACCGATGTATACCGTGCCGACAGGCTTCCCATCTTGGGAGTCCGGACCCGCGACCCCGGTCGTTCCAATCCCCCACGTGGTCGGAATATCGTCGAATGTGGTCGCGCTCCTTGCGCCTTCGGCCATCTGCTGTGCAACTTCGGCATGAATGACGCCTTCTCGGCTAATGAGGTCGGCATCGACATTAAGAAGCAGTTTCTTCAGTGGGGTAGCATACGACACCACGCCGCCACGGAATACGGCGCTAGCCCCGGGCACCAAAGTCAGTGCTGCCATGACGCCGCCAGCTGTGAGCGACTCAGCTACACCCAGGGACTCGCCAGATAAGCGAAGCAGACGGACGACGTCAGTGGAGATATCATATAAGGTTTCAGTCTTGCTCTGGACATATTGCAGATTGGAAGCCATGGCTTTTCTCGCCTTGGTATTGTAGACAGTGTAATGGATATACGAAACGATACCAAGAATGTTAGACGAAATCCTAAGAGTGCAATCAATTCCATAGAGCACATTATTGCTTTTTAACTTGTTTTGTAGAGTTGGAACCTTTGATGCCTAAGTCAACCATGCAGGCAACCAGTCGCCTTGGCTGACCATTGTTCGACTGGCTACAGCAATGGGTGGATACTTTGGCGCCCGGCGTCATAGGCCAACTGAATTCCAGATGTACCGACTGTCTCTTGCGCGCCATCAGCAGACGATGTCGCTTCGCCTTTGAGTAGGAACTGTGTAAGACATCACCTAATCCTGGTGTTAAGAGACCCCTTGTGTGGGACTCGGTGCAGGCCCATGGGAAAGAACATATTTCTTACTGTTATTACTCCAGAGACCAAATGCCGTAGCGTGCAATTTGGTAAAACCAACAGATGCTTCAATGGAATGGGGCAGGCCCGGATTTGTTCAAATGGCTGGTACTTGGCTGGAACGACCCGAGTGGAATGATAGATTAATGACGCAAACTCACAATTTTCCAACAATATTCTTCTAAAGTCTGGTGTCTGGGTGACGTGTAACGGTCAATAATGATATCTACACTGGTTATCGAACGGTTAAAGCGGTCATGCTCCAAAACCAATCAACTTCAAGCTAAGTGGCTGGCCTGTGACGTAAAATATAGCTCTCTCCGCCTGATATATGCTGGTAAGCGATGTTATTCTCTACCAACCTATTTCGAACTCATCAAGAGCTGGACAAGACTACATGCTCCAGTGGGTCCCTTGAGCTATGAACATAGTTATTTTTGTAGAGTGATGACAAGTATATGTCGAGTCAGGGAAGACACGATGAGTTCTTGTATCACTGATTGCAGACTGAATTGAAGGGGCATATTTGAAGATTCTTTTGGCCCTGAAGAGCACTGTTGCTACTTCAGACTGGAGCGAAGACCATCGAGCAACGAGTTGGCCATGATCAGCCTGGGTGGAATGCTTCTCATCTACCAATGATGTTATCAGCACAGAGATTATCTAATTCTGACATCTACTGTAATTCAGGGAGCCGGGGAAGGATTTCCTACGTTGGCCGGACTATTTCTGGCCTACTGTTGGTAACAAGCGAAAGCGTCATGCTGTGACCAACCGATGGAAGGCCGACCTAGGAAGGGAGCTGCACCGTTTGCGGCACTAAAGACGAAGTGGGTGAAGTTCATCATCGTCTTGTTATGTTATCTCGAGAATGAGGGTTTAAGATGTTGTTGAGGTTATTCAACAACGGAGGTATTTGGTACAAGGATAGCATGCTTCATTCCTTTATCTCTGAGGAACGTTGCTTAGTATCGGATTTAGACTTTAGTAATGCGTACCTACTACCCTACTACGGCTTAATTGCAACAGATGTACCAGAGGATACGCGGGCCTGCGGGTGAACCAACTATGGCCATAGGGTATGTTTTACATTTGCTGAGCAGCCGAACAATAACGGTACTGGCACTTTCGAATTAGATGCCCTGGAATTGGAACCCCCTGTAATTATGTCGCTGTCGTGGCTCGGCAGATCACGCACGCACAAGAGGGCCACTAGACACCTCTGTGATAAAGACACGGCGACTTGCCGTGCGCTATTCAATTTTGGTACGGCCTGTACACATCACAACTGTCGAGACCTGCACTCGCGCGGAGGGGCGGCTTAGACACTGGCTGTGTTTCGCAAATAGGTGTGCTCGGTACCATGCCACACCGGGCCAAAATCATGCCTCGGCTAAACTACTAATCAGAATAAAAATAAATCTAGTGTCTACCACAGATCGCAAAACCGGTGAGTGAATCGGACTACAAGCCCTCTGAATGTTGGTGGCTGAGCATGCAATGGCTCACAGAAATCGCACTTGCAACACATGGCCTAATGCATGTCATCAGTAAGGGATGGTCCTGCATGGGGCATCCAGTGCATTTTCAGTGCCACCTAATGTTCGAGGCAGCTTGTTGAGATGTAAAAGTTGAAACCCCAGCTTCAGAATACGAACTATCCGAAGGGTAAAGGGGAGCCGATCGCGATGACATGGCCGGCGGGCCGAGTCTGGCTGCACAGTGCTATGCAAGCAACCCCTCTCCAACACAACATGCATGGATACCCCTTGCATCCAATTACAGGCTTCAATTTGCTTTTGCTGACCCCCAAGTACAGTGGGGCCTCAGACGGCGAGCGGTATTTTTGGCTTTGGTCTCTTCACAGTGGAAATATGGAGGTCAGGTCATCTCATCTCTAGCTCTACCACATACGCCGCTTTATAAGCAGTCAGACATCTCCGAGCACGGCTGCTAGGCATCGGATTGGACCTCAACCACGGCTTTTCCGGAAACTAATGCAGGGTTCCATCACTAGGCGCGTATTCCGTAGTGTCAGGCCTGACAGTGCGAACTTGATTTCACACGGGTAATAGCCTAGCGGGGCGGAGTGTACATGATAAGACAATTGCTTCCAGGGCCCTCTACAACTTGGGCTCGGACTGCTCCTTTCATTCCCAATCGAAGAAGTCCCATATGACACGGGGAACTATGAACATAATGAACGGTCCGCTCGATTCACAACGTGATCACGCTGCTACGGGCGTCAGCTCACTTGCCTTCGTCAGGGAGATCCAAAATTTCTTAGAACAAAACCGGATTGATTCTATAAGGGATTTTCAAATGCGTATCGAGCCTGCAGGGGACGATCACTTGACTATTCACGTGGTCGGGCAGACCAGATGCAGCTACATCGCTCCCTGCCAAGTAGGCTTGGAATTGCCAATTCCTCAGGCTACACTGAGCGACCTTTCCGCGCGCGAAGAAGAGGGAGACTGGCGTGATGTAAGCTCGACAAGCGTAAGTGTCCATGTATTGTGGATATACAAATAACTACTGACAATATAAAGCTGTCGTACATGGGTAGTACCATGCAAGATGAGCCTAACTTTTCATTATATGGATTGATACCGGCTTTTAGTGCTAAACCCGTTGGTAAGGCTCGGAGGCTATAGTTAGCTTTGGGAAAGAAAAACCCGGCTGAAAAGAATTAAACACAGCGAACTTCAAAGAACTATTTGTTGGCTTCGACCCAATATGCCCGCTCTCTTCTCACATGCCATCTCAGCCAATTTCAAGTTTCTTGGCTCCGTTACCCTTTAGCAAAACAGACGAAACCCCAGTCTTGTCCTCGTTTGATCCTTCGATACCAAATATGAGGAACCCCCAGAGCTCGCCAACAACAGGTTTTGCTAATGGCCCGGAGTTCAGTTCGTCAAAGGGTAGTCTGCATACGTTCACATACCAGAACCCCGATGCCAGTCATTTAAATACAACGGGTATAGGACTTCAAGAGTTTACAAGCCGTCCGACCCGGCGCAATTACCCCAAATCGAACAGACATCCGAACAGGCGAAGGACCCATTCAAGGAATTTAGATGATCCGACAGAGCAATTGGTCAAAACAATATCAGGCAATATACTTTGTGACGATTTTCACAATTTGCTAGAATCCGAACTACCGCGTTGGACGAATGAGGGAATATACGACAGCACTCAACAGAAACCGTTTAAACCTAGCACATTGATAACAAGAAGCTCACAATTAGCACAAGCGTCGTTGTCGAAACTGGAAGCTGCATACCTGACAGTATGCCAGCTGAGCCACCGCATGAACGACGACGTAATCCGCAATCGCATGGCTCTTATTCAATTGCATCTCGAGTATGTAAAGACGCATCACAGCCGTTCGCACACCTCTGTCGATAATCAATTTAGTTCGACCATAGGCCGAGGAGATGCGTCACTTATCATCGACCGTATTCTGGAAAATATACATGAAGGGTGGGGAAACCTGACCCAGCGGCGGCAGTCTGAGCTGCGTGCCAAGTTTCATGACCGAAAGAAATGTGGCAAGCGGTGGTATCAGCTCAGCAAAGCCCTGGGTCCGGGCATACTTTTGGTCTGCTCAACGAAGCTAGCCAAGGCGGTGTGAGTGTTCCTGATTCAGTGGTTCTAGGGGCTGTCAAGAGTGATTCACCAACTCGCTGTCGCTCAAGTCGTCAGACTTTAATCTCTCAGCGCTAACATGATTTGATGGGCCAAGAAGGAGTACTACAGTTACAACGAGAATGCTCGAGGCCGTGATAGCACATATCCGGGACCTGGAAACAGATACTTTGAGGATAGTGGAGATACTCAGCCCCCTTGCCGAGTGCCTTTTAAATAATGAGCGCTATGAACACTTCGAAGCCCAGGATATCCTGCATCGAGTTCATTATCACTCTAGAAGGCTGACGCGAGAATGCGACCACGGAGCTTCGTGCCCAGACAGGACGGCTCAGTGCCATGGAATTATTACATCCCACGGGTGAAAAATGAGAACCATTAGCCCCCAAACGGACAATGCAACTCTCTTCAACCTAGTCCCAAAGAGTACCCTGTAATGTCCATGTGTGACGTTCATGCACGCGACACTGTTAGCCGTTTCTTTCCACGGAGCAACTGGTTTCATGACAGCCCCAGAAATCGTGGAGCAATCACTCAGACCATTCCAAAGACTTAGAGTTTCATGGTGCATAGAAGTTTGATGAGTTTTGCCCATCCCTGTCAGAATATAGTCGAGTGATTAAGTTTCATGTTGTGGTACGTTGCGGGGTTTCGTAGATTAGAATCCACGAAAAGCGGCCAAGGCTGCACTCGCCCTGCAGCTCTCCCTTGGACCCCAATGAAGCGTGCCACGTGTAACATACGTTCATTTCCCATAAAAAGCGAGCCTTGTTTCCCCTGGAATACCCCTTGCATACATGAGTTAGTGATTGTCGACCTAGTTCCCCCGTCACGGAGCCTACGCAATGGTGCAATAATAGGGGCCGATAGCGGTTTACTGATTTTAACACGAGAGCAGCGAAAACCTTTTTCGTGTCTTTTAATATGCACAACTAATAACCATTACATCGTCCACAAGAATACGTCGTTTGTCAATCAACCTAGAGATCGAGACCTATTCTGCTAACGTCTTGCATGATGAACGACACCACCAATGGCGCGTGCCACCATCAAAGAACTGGAGACTTTCAATGCACTCATATGAGTTCTGTCAATGAATCTTCTAAGTCCATAAGGAATCCAGACATCCAGAATGCCAACCACGGTCCACCCGTTAAACCAGTTCCTGTGGCGATTTGTGGTATGGGAATGCGGTTGCCAGGAGGGATACGGGATGAGGAAGCTCTCTATCAATTTCTTGTGAGCAAGGGGGATGCTCGATCCCTAACACCTTTGGATCGATATAATGCCGAAGCCTTTTATAGTGCTGATGGAAAACGTGGTACCATGATTACCAAGTACGGATATTTCCTGAGTGACGTTGACTTGTCTCAATTTGACCATTCTATGTTTACTACCACCGCCGCAGAAGTGGAGCTCCTGGATCCGAATCAAAGGCTCGCCCTTGAAGTTGTGCGTGAAGCGTTGGAACGTGCTGGCGAAAATTGGCGTGGGAAGCCGATTGGAACTTATGTTGGAATGTTCACGGAGGATTGGAAGGATATGCACAATAAAGACAGCAACTTCTCCCATCGAAACGTTTTGATGGGGCCATGGACTTCGCTATTGCGAATAGGATTTCCTACGAATATGATCTCCGAGGCCCCAGGTAGGAAATATCATGTTTTCGACTATACAGAGTGTGTCATTTATTGATAAATCTGTGCAGTGTCATGTACAAGACGGCGTGCTCATCGTCTGGTATCGGTCTCCATCAGGCTTTGGAGGCTATCTGGCAGGGAGGAATCTCGTCTGCTATTGTAGTGGGTACCAACTTGATAATGGGCCCTGGACAAACCATTACTGGGAGTTCAATGATGACGCTTTCCCCAGAAGGATCTTCGAAGTCTTTGGATGCCTCTGCGGATGGATATGCCAGGGGCGAAGCGGTCAACGCGCTATACATCAAAAGATTGGACGAGGCCATCCGAGACGGGAATCCTATTCGGGCTGTATTTCGCTCCTCAGCCAGCAACTCCGATGGTCGCTCACTTGGCGGAATAACCAGCCCAAATCTAGATGCCCATGAAGCCGCTATAAGGGCCGCTTACTCTTCTGTCCGTCTCAACTTTGCAGATACTGCTATGGTCGAAGCACACGGGACCGGGACACCAGTCGGCGATCCTATAGAAGTCGAGGCCATTGCTCGCTGTTTTGGAGGAGCCGGGGTGTATCTGGGAGCAGTAAGTTGAGTCAGGAATTATGGCATTCAATGGTCTAATTAAGATCAGGTGAAACCGAACCTGGGCCACAGCGAAGGAGCAGCAGCTATTACAAGCATCATGAAAGCAGTCCTTTCGCTGGAACATCGTACCATCATACCCAACATCAAGTTTAACCATCCGAATCCATCGAGTAAGCAGTACACTGAAAAATATGCAGATCACTACTGATGGACTGATGGAACTAGTCCCATGGGAGAATAACAGATTAGTCGTTCCAACCGAGGAACTCCCTTGGCCCGAGGGACGGTGTGAACGCTTTAGTGTGAATACATATGGAATAGGAGGCTCCAACGCTCATGTAAGTATTTCGAGATTTGCCGCTATCGCCCAGGCATAAATTAAAACGGACCTCGTAGTTCATTCTTGACTCCGCCGCCTCGTTCAACCTTGAGATCCCCAAAACTATTCCGCCATCGTTACAACCAAAGCGAACACCAACTCTGCTGCTGTTCTCAGCAGGATTGCCACAATCTCTCAAATCTGTTGTTGAAAGACACAAGAGGTATCTCGTGGAATATCCTGAGAAACTGGACGATCTTGCCTATACCATTGGAGAGAGACGGGACCATCTGAAATATAGGGCTTTCAGTGTGACAGACGGCACGGAGACTTTGGCTGAGCCTGCTGTGTTTACTTTCCAGGATAGCCGACAAGCTGCTTTCGTGTTCACCGGTCAGGGTGCACAATGGTATGAGAACATACTGATATCTAAACGCCTGACTAACCAAATAAAGGGCTAACATGGGACGAAACTTAATGATTGACTATCCATCATTCATGAGAGACATCCAGTCTATGGAACTAGTTTTACAAGGCTTGGACCATGACGCTCCATCATGGTCGCTTCAAGGTCAGTAATAAGTGTTTTGGTTTGATATTTCCAAGTGACTAATATTAATGATGAAGAGATGATTCTCTCATCTAATGGTGAAGCTAGGATGTCTCAAGCCGAGTGTTCACAGCCACTTTGAATAGCCATTCAGATTGCGGTTGTGGACCTGCTGGCATCTTGGGGGGTTTCCCCCTCCGCTGTGGTCGGCCATTCCAGTGGTGAAATCGTGGCGGCGTATGCTGCAGGCGCATTATCAAAGTACGAGGCTTTGATTATAGCCTACTATCGAGGACTTGTGTGTAAGATAGCCACTGTACCTGGCGCAATGGCTGCTTTAGGGCTTGGAAGATCCGAAGTTGTGCCATATCTGGTACCTGGTGTGGGAATTGCTTGCGAGAACAGTGCTTCCAGCATCACTCTTTCGGGCGATTCGGAAAGCCTGGAGCAAGTCCTCAGCACTATAAAGAGGAATAATGAGGGAGCTTTCGTGCGAAAACTTCGCGTCGAGATGGCATATCATTCAGGTACGATCCTTGCGTTTGACTAAATTGAAAATATGCCCTTCCTACCATATCCAGCTAACTGCAACTCCATCAGGCCATATGTCAAAATTGGGAAATAAGTACCGGGAACTGATTTCGAGACACGTCTCCCTCAAGTCACCCATCATTCCATTCTACTCTAGTGTATACAATGGCAAACGCCTATTGGAATCGTCTGAGTTCGGGCCCCGCTACTGGCAAGAGAACCTACAGAGCCCGGTGTTGTTTCACACGGCCGTGAAAAGCCTTCTACGGGAGTCGCCTCATATGGTCCATGTGGAAGTTGGGCCACACCATGCACTCCGTGGACCGCTCCGCCAGATATATCAAGAAATGGGCACATCAGTGACTTATATTCCAACTTTATCACGGGGTGAGGACGACACTCGCTCGCTCTTGTCCGCGTTAGGCCAGCTGTATACAACAGGGTTTCCGGTTAAGATTCCTTCTGATCCCAGTCGGAACCCTCGAGTTTTACCAGACCTACCTCCGTACCCGTGGCACTATGACCGATCTTATTGGTCAGAGACACGTGTTATGAAGAATTGGAGATTCCGCAAGCACGCACCGCATGACCTGCTGGGTTCTCGCACCACTGAATCGACAGAGCTCGCTCCAGCATGGCGCAACGATATCCGAGTTAGTGATGTGCCTTGGCTCAAAGATCACTGTGTGGGCCACGATGTGGTCTTTCCTGCTGCTGGTTATATCGCAATGGCTGGGGAAGCGGCTTACCAACTTGGGCATACCACGAGCCCCCGCGATTACACTGTCAAAGATGTAGAGCTACGTCAAGCCTTGGTCCTCCAAATGAAGATCTCCAAAGAAATTGTCACAACACTCCGACCACAACGTTTGACGACGAGCTTGGATAGTGACTGGTATGAGTTTGAGATCGTCTCATATGACGGCTCCGCATGGAATAAGCACTGCTGGGGTTTCGTGCGTCGTGGACATGCCACTCATCCGCCGTCGCATGTGAAGAAGATTCTCCAATCTTTGCCAAGAAAAGTGTCTACTGATCGATGGTACACAACCTTAGGCCGTATAGGACTTAACTACGGCCCACGTTTCACAAAGCTGAGGAATATCACTGCGGGTGTAAGCGAAAGAGACGCAGTGGTTCACGTCGTGGATGACCCAGGTGATAAGTCCGAGTCGTTTTACTGCCTTCACCCCAGTACCATTGACGCCACTCTGCAGTCATGGATGGTGGCTGCCTTTCAGGGCATGTGCAGCTCACTGAAAACACCACTTTTGCCTACATTCATCAAAGAGCTTTACGTCGGCGAGGGAACTGGGCAGACACTTCATATCAAGACAACTGCTTCCATACGTGGAGATGGTCATTCATATGGGGTCGGAGAAGAAGGTGAAACTTTGTTCCTGTTGAGGGGCTTTCAGGTGACACGCCTCCCCTCTGATGAGAATGTTCCAGCGCCTACAGCCCTTCAGCTGCAATGGGCACCAGACTTCTCATTCCTCGATTCCAGCCAACTCACACGCCCAACATATGACTTCCGGGAGCAAACCAACCTCGTGGAAAGGCTATGTGTTTTATGTGCCTTGGAATCAAGCCAACAAATCCAGAGCGTCAACGCAACCCAGCCGCATTTCGAGCGATACAGAGGATGGCTCGCGTCCCAGGTCCTTCACTTTCAATCGCCAGGGTATCCGCTTGTCGATACCATCAAGATGGTAAGAATGACAACCGACGAACGCCGAAGTAGTATTCGCGAGACACTCGAGCTGTGCAAGTCAGTTGGTATCGACGCCATGGCAGAGGCAGTGTGGCGAGCATACGACCAAATGTCCAATGTTTTTGAGGGGAAAACGAGCTTTCTAGATCTCCTCATCCACGATGGCACGTTGGCTAGTATATAAGATTGGATGAACAATATCTGGGATGTCAGTAAATTCTTCCAACTGCTGGGTCACACCGAGCCTCAGATGCGCATTCTCGAGATCGGCGCCGGCACTGGAGGTCTCACTGCGAAGATACTCAAAGAACTTAGAAGCAGCTTCGGAGACCGACTTTACTTGCAGTACACTTTTACAGATGTTTCGTCAGGCTTTTTTGTGGCTGCGCAGGACCGTTTCAAGGAATTCGACGCCATTGAATACAAGGTTCTCGATATTTCAAAGGACCCAGTTGGTCAAGGTTTCAAGGCAGGGGACTACGATCTAGTTATCGCCTCAAATGTAGGTACCCCAATTATTTTATACTTCGGATGAGTACTCACCGGATTATTTGCTTTAGGTCCTCCACGCGACGCCTATCTTGCACGAGACCCTGTGCCATGTGCGGACGCTCTTAAATGACCAGGGTCGGCTGTTTCTACAGGAGCTATCCCCAGGTGAGACCACCTGAAGCTGCGTCATGCATCAACCAGGTCGCTAATGTGACCGATAGTGACCAATTGCGTTGGATATATCATCGGGTTGTTCACTGGCTGGTGGCTAGGAGAAGCTGACGGTCGTGCTGAAGCCCCGTATTTGCCAGCAGAAGAGTGGGATAAGAAACTACGCGCAGCAGGTTTCAGCGGCTGCGATGCAGTGACTTTCGATAATCAAAGACCATACAATATTAACGCGAATATTGTCTCACGACCTGCGACAGATCTCAAGACCCAGGAACATGTCAAATTGCTCTCAGGGCCATCGCGCATTCACCTCCTGGCCAGACAAGTGGGAAACCTATTAGAAAGTAGTGGATGTCATGTTGAGCATTGTCAATGGGGTGATAGAGAGATACTGGACTGCGAACAGACCGTTGTCTCCTTTGTCGATCTCGAGCTGCCGCTCCTCAACAGTCCCAGTAAAGAAGACTGGTACTTTTTCATCAGTGCCATCAAGTCGCTACAGAAGAACACAATGCTGTGGATCACGAACGCGGCTCAGGTTAACTGCAAAGACCCTAATGCAGCGCTAATACTCGGAATGGCAAGAACAATTCGATCCGAACTCGCTATGTCTCTGGCAACCTTGGAGCTAGAAGACTGGCAGCTGCCAGGGGCCGCGCAGGCGATCGTGAATGTAGCCAGAAAGGTTCAACGGAGCAAAGATAGCATAGCATCCCACCTGGATCCAGATTATGAGTATGCGTGGGTTGATGGCGCCGTCCATGTCGGGCGTTTCCACTGGTACGCGGTGCATCATGCCTTGAGAAACAGTGCTCCTCCAACACGGGCCACCAAGGCACTGACAATTCGCGAACGCGGACTTTCGGAAACTCTTCACTAGTCCGGCCAGTCTTTGCCAATAATTGGGGGCTATGAGGTGCAAATAAACGTTAAGGCCGCTGGGCTCAACTTCAAAGACGTGCTTGGCGCCATGGGCGTAGTGCATGGCGAAGACATTTTTGGCACCGAATCTGACTGGCTCGGCCTCGAAGGAGCGGGCTATGTCAGTGGAACTGGTGCCGACATTTCCCATGTCAAAGTTCGCGACCGCGTCATGTTTTTCGGAGCAAACTCCGCAGGGCTAGCGACCCAGGTACAACGCCCGGGTCTGTTCACCGTCCGCATCCCTGATGAACTTAGTTTTGAAGATGCTGCCAGCATGCCTATAGTCTACGTCACCGTCCTTCTGGGCCTGGTGGAAAGAGCTCAGCTACAGAGGGGCCAGTCCCTGTTGATCCACGCTGCGGCAGGCGGAACGGGAATTGCAGCGATCCACGTTGCGCGATGGATAGGCGCGGAGATTTACTACACTGTCGGGTCTGAGGAGAAGGCCAATTTCCTGGTTGACAAGCTTGGAATGCCTCGCGGCCGCATCTTCCACTCGCGTGACACGAGTTTCCATGACGGAGTGATGGCTGCGACCAACGGCGTTGGTGTTGACTGTGTGCTGAACTCGGTGTCAAGCGAACTTCTCCATACCACTTGGGAATGTGGTGCGCCTAACGGATGCATGGTTGAACTCGGCAAGCGGGATATGAGAGGCCGCGCTCTGATTGCGTTCGACAAGTTTGAAAGCAACAGAACGTTCATCGGACTCGACTTGCCACGATACGTTGCGACAAAGAAAGCTACGGGCAGCCACCTCATGGAGCTAGTGTTAGAACTCTACGTCAAGGGGCACATCAAGCCCGTACACCCGATTACTGTCTTCGATACGACAGAGATTGAAGAAGCCTTCAGGTATATGCAGCAAGGTACTCACGTCGGAAAAAATGTTATCCGATTCCCAGAACTTGAAGAAAATCTCCCCTGGACCCAGGCTATTCCAAAGCCGACTTTTCGGGGGGATAGAACTTACCTCCTCGTCGGTGGTATGGGAGGTCTTGGACGAGCCATCGCGGTGTGGATGGCCACCTACGGTGCTAAGTACATCACATTCATATCCAGATCCGCAGGAAAGGGTGAAGACAACCATTCTTTCATCAAGGAACTGGAGCTAATGGGGTGCGCGGTACAGACTTTCTGCGGTGATGTGTCTGATAGAGATTTGGTTAATCACATAGTAGCAACTGCGATTGCTCCCATCGCGGGAGTAATGCATATGGCGATGGCTCTGCGCGATATGGGCATTCTCGACATGGCCCTGGAGGTATACCAAGATGTGATCCAGCCTCGAGTGTACGGTACTTGAAACTTGCACAATGCATTGGTGGACCATCAATTGGACTTTTTCGTGCTGTTCTCGTCGGTATGCGGCATAGTGGGATACTATGGTCAAGCCAATTACGCCGCTTCCAACACCTTTTTAGATGCTTTTGTTCAGTACCGACATGACCGGGGTCTTGTTGCTTCGGTCATAGATATAGGTCCTGTGGACGATGTGGGATACATAAGCCGCACACCGGCCGCCAAAGAGACGATGCTGGCAATGTCCGGCCGGCTTGTTTCAGAACGAGACTTTCTCGAGGTTTTGCAGCTCACCATTGCGCAGTCGGCCAAGCCACCTCTCGTGGAGAAAAGATTAGCTGGTACAAGCGGCATCTATTTCCAAAACCCAAGCCAAGTCACTCAGGCATTAGGATGTCGATTGCCTATCATGGACCCGCAAAACAACATTATCTGGAGACGAGATCCGCGAATGGCCATTTACCGCAATATTGAGACAGTGGCGGACGAAAGTGCAACCACCACAAGTGGCATGAAGCAGTTCTTGGCTGCAATTACGGAGAATCCCATTAAACTAGAACAACCCGAAGCAGCCGAATTCCTAGCTTGTCAGGTCCGGGATCGTGTGGCGGCGTTGATGCGCAGGGATGACGAAGAGCCACTGGATTTACGGCTCACACTATCTGGGGTTGGTGTTGACTCTCTCGTTGCTATCGAGTTGCGGAACTGGTGGAAACAAAACCTTGGGTCTGATGTATCGGTTTTGGAACTAATGAATGGAGGCAGCCTGCAGTATTTGGGGGAGATGGCAGCGAAACGACTTTTAGACAAATTGCAGAAGTAGGGAAATATCCTAGGAAGCGCCAGACATTGGCCTTGACCGTTATGTTAAAGGTAAACAGTCATTTCAAGTATACGTATCTACCTTGAAAGTGAGGACTGCAGCCCGGAATTCTACTCCCTAACATGAAAGCGACGCTAGTATTGAATAACCAAGTCAAGGATAGTTTTATCCAAATATGGGACCCTCAAGCGCCGGAAAGTGGACATGCAACATAAATGACTACCGTATCAGACATACTGCTAGCTCTGTTCTGAAATGATCGACCTCATCAATATTGCTGCCCACTGAGCCTCCTATTCACAAGACAACGTACAGGAGTAAAAATAGTCACAAACGATCTCTTTAATTCGCACAATACTCTGCCGCCATCAACTACACCGGGATCGGCTTCGGCACGCCTCTCTTGACGCCCGGTTCGCCAAGGCCTGGGATCAGCACGGGGGCCCGGCGCTCCATGGGCGTGCGGCCGATGACGAAGAAGCGGGTGATGGCGTGGCCGGTGCCGTAGGCCTCCTCGACCAGATAGACGGTGGTGCGCCACCAGGCGCACAGGGCCGAGAACATCCAGAAGTAGCTGGCGGCCTTGATGCCGCGGGTGACGCCGCCCTGGAGGCCGTCGCCGGAGCCCGACACGGGCGAGGTGCCGCCGTTGTACGCGAACATGCAGCACGCGATGGTGCTGCCGATGGCCAGGCTGAACAGGCACGCGCTGAGCACGACGTCGCGCGCCGTCGCCGCCAGCGCGCACGACCACGTGAAGACGCACAGGACCACGAACCACGCCGCCAGCTCCGGGAAGTGCGTGTGCACCGAATGAGGCGGGATAGCTCCTGCTGCCTGTGGCGTACGGGGGCTTATTAGGATCATGTAATCCTAGAATTCGACACCTGGAATAGAACCGTCATACTCACCACGAATGCGTACAGGATGCCGATGGCAATCCAGAAGCTCCCCCACATTGTGTTGATCACCGTGACGAGCGTGTCACGGGCTTTGAATCCATAGAGCCCGGCAATGAACTGGGCGAGTCCACCAAATATGCCCACGAACTCAACAGGCAGATTAGATTAACACGGTGTGATATACTGACTCCTACCACACAACCGTCGTGCTTACTGGAAAGAAGATAGTCGGTGAATCAGAATTTCCCCACCAATCTGCATTTTCATTAGCCTCCTTTTCAAGCACTCAGATGGAACTCATAAACCCCGAGACTCGACGTACTAGCAATGTAGCTCGACGTAATCCAAGTAGAGCCCGCAAACCCGGCCAGACCTGTCACCCTGATGTTAGCCCCTTATTTCACTGTAACACCAAAACTTGGCCTTGGCTAGTTCGAAGGCCCAGCGGTATCAGCGTCAGTCATACTCACCCAGAGCGGCGGGGGGTGCAATGGGCTGCAAGAAGATCTGTACACCCGGGGTCTGCTGCGACGTCGCGTTACGGCGCTTCTCGTCTTCAGCGTGGGCGGAGAGAGACATGGTTTCAATACTTCGGTGATCTGCCGTCAGTCAAGATACCGCGGACCTAGACAGTGGAGGGTTAAGTTGATATGAGATGCTATTATGGAGTTTATCACTGATCTCCGGATGTCCCGGGCATCGTGAATATAACAGAGCGGGGAGACAGAGCGTGTTCCAATTGAGTTCGAGTATAAGTGGGCGCGGGTTTGGTGGTTGCGTCACCATGATCGCAAGCCCTCTCGCGCGCTGGGGGAATGATCAGCACATCACCTGGCCGCGGCTTTGTAAGTTTAAACTACAATGAAATTTGGAGAAGTTGCTTTAGGCACGGGGGTGCCACCTAAACTTGTGGTTGTCACCTGTGGACCTCTAATGACTTGGTTCAATGTTGCTGGATAGATTAGGGATGATGGCCACATTGCACTAACAGCAGTATGCATGCAACTAGTACCAATATGTGCAACACATCACCAGACTAGTAAACATTCGCAACGAGTTAACTTCATGGATTCCGAGAATGTCGTAAGGTATCCCAAGGTATCCAAGCCAGCTAACTCTCCTATCTATCCAAGGCTCTCCCATCTCTGGATTCGACATAGGGGCCACTTGCCCCGACCGCTTTTCCAAAAAGGCAACGCAACCGGACGCCATGCTTGCTATAACAATCGTAAAACATACGCTGATGAGCAAGACTAGGATGGACATATGTTGATACAGAAATCCTCCACCGCTTGATGCTAAACTGACCCCAATAACCATGCCGTGTATAGCCCCTGTTTCCCCGCGTAAAGAGTGCGTTCGTTTGCTCAGTTGTAAGTGCCACGGATCTTGGCGTACAGAGCCGTGTCAAAGAAGTTGTAGTCCTCCTGCAGCTCGCAGAATTCGTGCTGCATGAGCAGCCGCTCGGCTGTGGGTCTTTCCCTCGAATCCCTACCCCACATGTTAGCATTGAGTTCTATCTGTAGGAGCAAACCGAGACAAGGGCAGAGAAACTTACACAGTGAAGCAATCCAGCATGAAGCCCAGCGCATACGGGCTGATTGCCTCGCGGACCTCGTCCGCAATCGGGGGTATCTCCCCGTTGGCGATCTTGTAGATCGCGCCGACTGCCTCCTCCTTGCTCCAAGGCCTTCTCCCGGCGAACATTTCCAATACCACGCAGCCGAGAGACCAAATATCGACCTTGGCACTGTAGCCTTCGCCTTGGGAGCGAATGACCTCTGGAGCCATCCAGAAAACGGAGCCTTGCATGCTATTGGTCTTGTCATTGCCGTAGATGTCATCCGTCTTCTTGGAGATACCAAAGTCGGAAATCTTGCACGTGCCATCCAGATCGAGCAGGATGTTGTCAGCCTTGAGGTCACGATGCAGGACACCCTCCCGGTGGAGATAGGCAAGTCCGGACAAGGTCTGCCGCGTCAGACTGCTAACCACGGGCTCTTCGAATTTCCCGTGCTTGCGTAGACAGGATCCGATGGAACCACCGGAAATATACTCGAGGAAAATACTGATGCTCGTTTCCTTGCGTTCACATCCAAGATACTGCACAATGTTGACATGGTCAAGATACTGCATGGTTTCGATCTCGGTGTTTAGAGCAGCAACGAGCTCGCGCATCTTGTTGCTGTCGCCCCCAGCAGCTCTGGGATTGACCTCGACCTCCTTGACGGCTAAGAATTCACCAGTGGTGGCATTCATACCCAGGTAGACGCGCCCGTAGGTTCCCTTGCCAATCAGCTCACCCTTGAACCATCTGAAGGTTGTCTGACGCTTCGGCAGATGGTCCTGAGGAATCTCGGGCATAATGTCGATCATGGAGCCACGCTCAGGCCTGATCTGAACCACATGGGCACCGAACATCTTGGTGCTCTTGCGGCGCTGGATCATAGAGGTGGGCCCTGCTAAGCCAGAAGCAGAAGATGCAGTAGTGAAGCGTTTATTTGCTTCATGTGCACCACGAGCCACTTCACGAATAGACTTCATGCGACCTAGGCCACCGGAACGTCGCATGCTCCGCTGAGCAACAGACGCGATGGAGGTTGGGCGCTGCTCGAGCGCCTTGAGGGTGGATTCGTCCGAGCCAAGAGTATCATTGTCGCTGTACATAGATGACCGAGCGGTAGCGGTGCCGGTCGGAGGTGTTGGGAGTTGCAAAGCCGGTGCTGCTGAGCTTTCTGGTGCCCTGTTTTCTTGACTTGGTGAAGTGGGGGAGGGCGGATCTTGGAGAGACGCTTCATCTAGGACAGGTTGGTCGAGATCAAGCTCCGGGAAGAATGCATCCAGGTTGTCAAGCAGTGCCTCAGCAGGTGGACGAGCGGCCCAATGATCACGCTCGATGAAGGACTTGCGTCGACCCAACTTGCTGTCATCTGAGTCGATAGACTCTTGACCTGGAGTAGTGGGTGTACGGCGCTGCGAGCTCTTTCGGCTTCTGGCGCTTTCGTTGTCATCATCCTCGAAGTCGGGCGTCTTCATGTTCCCAGGTGACCCGAAGGACACAGATAATTGTTTCTTAGATCTTGAAGTATTGAGAGTGAGGTTCGGTTTCTGGGCAGTGTCAGTATCATCATCTTGGAGTATCAGTCATGTTACACACCTGAATCGAGGGCTGCCTTCCTCTCACGGGAACAGCAAACAGGCCATCATCCGAGTCGTCGCCGGAGGAATCGTCCCTGTGGATAGTCGGTGCCGCTGGCTGAGCAAATTGTACATCCGTCTCCGTAAAGTCAACATCAGGGCCGTGAGACTTCCGACGAGGAGCATCAGCACCAAAGCTGGCACGCGTGGGGTGAGCCGTAGTAGGACTGATATTGCCGGGTGATGGAGCTCGTTGCGCTGCTTGATGAACTTTAGCAAGATGTCCATTCTCAGGTCTTACGCGGCCATCATTGACAGGCGTGCCTCCGGGCGAGTAGTCCGGGACAAGAAATGAAAGATCTCCACGGCTCCAAGTCAGAGTTCCGGGTGAGCCGGATCGCGGACTACTGCGACCCGAAGCAGTCTGGTCAAAGTCAACCGATGCCATAGCTCGCTTACCTCGTGTATCTTCATAAGCAGCGCTGCCTGCCAGGCCGGGATTACTCCTATTAGGCGATGGCCCCCGTTGTTGTCGACTTCCAGGGGTGGGTCGCCCAAAATGGCTTAGAGCACTGCCCATGCCGACCAGCGCGCCCAGGGCAGATTTCTCTGGGTCTACCCTGGAGCTTGTCCCTGGTCGACGCTGGGACATTTCTTGCTGGTTTAGCTCTCCTCCGGTAGATGTAGATGTGGCGGGTCGCCTTGGGGTCGGATAACCGTCGAGGCTTCCTTGAGACTGACGCATGGAGTGGTTCGAGCGGCGACTTAGCGAGTTCGCCTTTATCAAGGTTGCGGTCTCGACACCAGGAGGGGCCGGTGCTCTGCGCTGGGGAAACAAGTTGTCTTGCTTCTTCTCTTCGTACGGAGAGCTGCGAGGCTGATCAAAATCAACGTTCCTCCCAACGATGCCAAATGAGGGGCTGATGCTGTCCGGTGACGACTTTTCCAAGGCCTGTCTTCTCCTAGCCAGATAGTCTTGTTGCTGCTTCTCAACGCTAGCCTTGTAGTCTTGGGCTTTCTGAGCCAGTTCATTGGGGTCTGGTCCATTTCCAACCACTGTGTTGACGCGGGACGTGGGCGGTGACGAACTTGACCGAGACCTTTGCCCATTTAGGCGAGCGTAAGCATCCTCGTCCATGGATGCACCAGATGGAACATAACCAGGCGTTAACGACTCAGGTACAGAGTCCTGAGGGGCCACGGGGGGTAGCCTCACGAAGAATTTCAGCGAACCACTCGAGTCGGCCTTGTTTCTCTTGTGGATCATGAGACTCTGGTCCTCGAGTGGCTCATCGTGGTCTGCGCGGCCCAATTCGGTGAGAAACAGCTGCGGTGATATGACGTCCTGAAGCCCCAGGTTCGTGCATATAGTGGCTCGCAAGTCAGCGGATGTATGGCAGTCCGTGACGTCGCACATGCGGTAATTCCACATATCCATAGTCGCCAAGATAAACGTCCTGGGAGCGTTGGGGCTCCTACGGAAGGCAGGGGCGCTGTCCGGGATCAATTGGCTTGTACCGTCTAGTTCAGAGCCGTAACGGCTGCCTAGGGAGGATGGCTTCAACATGTTCGGGCTCGTCTGCGCGTCGCCTTCCTCAGGCGATGGAGCTGACCCGTCTTCCTTCTGCTTGTTCTTCCTCTTCAGGAAACTCAGGAAACTCTTGTTGTCCTTGGCTGAAATGGGAGGTTCAGTACCAGCAGACCTGTCACCAGGATCCAAAGGTGAATGGCCAGACCCATCCTTACTCCGGCTGGCGTTGATCATCTCGCCGATGCCACTCATACCATTTCGGAGCATCTGAGATGCTTCCGGGGGGACACCAGAGCCATAGATTGCCGTATTCGAGTTGACAGAGCTGATGCTGTCTCGCGATCTGTGTCCAAACCTGCCCGAGGTTGAAGATGCAGACAGGTTGCCCGATTGGGGGAAAAGCCCTGAGTTCGGTTTTGGACTACCCCCAGGGCTATCGCCACGGAAAGCAGAAGCACGATAGTTGCCATCGCTGTCGTTGCCAACGGGGCTGTGCCGACGGCTGCTCTCAATATCGATATTCTTCAGTATCGTTCTGTGGTTGGCGTCGGAGCTCATGGTGTTGCTTAGGGTTGGCATCGTGGTGGATCTTGTCTGGGAGAATCTTCTGCCACCAAACCCTTGCCCGGGAGCCTTGATAGGGGTATTGGGGGAATCGGCATCCGTCCCTGCACTCTGCCCATTGGACGCAGTAAAGGAATCTTTCCTGGAATGGCCATCTGAGGGACGACTCGAGGTGACCGCCGCGCCTCCATTATACACGACGGCGCGAATGAGCCGGCGCATGCGTTTCCCTTCCTCCCGCTCCCGCGACTGATCCCACCCGGTGCCGCTCTTGGTGCACTCCTGGGCCAACCTGGGATACACCTGCTGGTGCATCAGGCCAAAGTTGCCCCTACCACCGTGGCCGCTGCCCAGCTCCAGAAACTGTGATCCATGGAGATTCAGCCCCTTAAACGTCTCCTGCCAGTCCTTTGAGAATTGGTTAGTAGCCAACCACAATAGGACATGATCCAAGGGCCATCTTGCGGCTAATTCCGGAGGGATCCCAGACAGAACTCCAGTAGCATTGGAGGCAGTAGACATCATTCGACCGCTCATGGCATTCGCATACAGCCTGTCCCGGCTTTCGGTGTCTGCAGGTGTGGTATTGGCCGTGTCGGTATTGCTGCCGAGGCTCGGAGTCGGCCAAGAGCTCTGCGTAGTTGCAGAATACGCGGCCGAGTCGTCCAGCCCAAAGGCAGGTATGCCCACACCCTCTCCATACGTATCGCCCTGGGGTATGTAGGTCGCCGACATGCCCTGCTCCTTCTGCTGGTAGGGCTGCTGGGGCGGCGGGGGTGGAATGGACAGCGACGGCTGAGCCAGCATCTTGGGGTTATAGGGAATGTGCGGCGCGTTGGCCGGCGGAGGCGGGATCGTCATATTGGTCCTGTTGTCGTACGGGCGACCCCAGCCGCCCTGCCATGGAGGCTGGGGACCGAGTGCGCTGTTCGGCGGCGGGCCCGACGGGGGAGGGGGCAGCTGCAGCGTCGTGGGAGCGCTGGGATATCGGGGAGGCGGCGGGGGTATCGTCATGCCGTTGTTCATCTGGCCCTGGACGGGCGGCGACATGGGAGGCGGCGGCGGGACGGCGAAGGGCCGGGGCTGGTTCCCCTGGGGGTTGGAGTACATGGCGGGCGGCGGAGGGATCTGGCCGTTCCTCGTGCCCGGGCGACTGTTGTCGAAGACGGGCGGCGAGACGGCCGAGGGCGCGAGGGTGGCCGTGGAGGCGCGGGGCCGCAGGTTGGGCACGCTGGAGGCGAAGTTTGCGGCCAGGTAGGGCGGCGGATCGCCGGGCGGCGGGGGGCTCTGGTAGGGAGAGGGAGAGGGGGCGACGGCTTGGCTGGCGTTGTTGTTTGTCTCATTGATGAGGCCGTCGAGGGTGTTGATGTTATCCTGCAGTCGCTGGCGGATGCCGCTGGCGACGGGATAGCGGGCGGTTCCTTCGCTGGTGCTCTCCGACCTACTCAGCGCGGCCGGGTTGCGCGAGGTGGTCATGGCCTGGCGTCGTGGGCAGACGACACAACACGACCATGGCCCTGGACACGCACACCTGGGATTCGGCGCGCGGAGGCTAGCCTAGCACCCCGAGGCAGTTACGGTACCTAGATAGCTGCTCTGCTGGTGGTTGATGGACACTGGACTGACTGGTGGCTATCGAGATCGGCCGCCCAGCAGCGGATGGTGCGATGTGTCTATCCGCGAGGCCCCTTAGCCTCAGCCTCCGTCTGTCGTCCGGCGGTCTCTATCGTCCGAAGAAGCTCTGTGCCTTCGCTGTAGGGGGTCGTGCTAGCTTGGATCGGGGATGGCGAGCGGTTGTTCGTCGTCGACGATGTGGAGTGGCCTACGGATTTAGCGCACGTCGCACCCTCGTCCGAGCTCGACGGACAGTTATTGACTGCTCTGGCTCCTCGTTGCCCCGGAGAAAATGTGGACGGCGGGCGCGGCTGGCGCTTAACGGTCGGCTCTCGTCGACTTGGTTCGGGTTGCTTGCCGAGCGATACTAAAAGGTGTGTGCAACTTGGATCCCAATGACAAGGCAGCGGGCTGGATAGAAGTGACGCTTCACTGTCCGGTTTGTTTCTTTGTCGGGAAGAAACATAACTTGGGTTCTGGAAGGGTGCCGATGGGGGACAGGCATTGGATCCTTGTCCAGTCCACACACCACCCAGACTAGAGACTAGATAGACAGGCAGTTTGGCAGTACCGTACGAGGGCTCACCCAAGTCACAAGCGCGGAGGTGTGTGCCAGACGCACGTTGCCTGCATCCGATAGCCGTCCAGGGCCAATGGCGGTCGAATGCAACGAGTCCTGCCCACGAATGAGGGGGCCGGGGACCAGGGTGTCGCTTAGCCAACCAGCAGCCAGAGGGTGAGATGCGACAAATAAAGACTGCTCGGAATTCAATGAGCACGATGGATGGGAACGGCCTTGCTCTGTGCTCTGCCATCTGTCGACAGAGCCACCGGCGAAAATACGACGGTCTAGCGGGAATCAATCCAGGGTGGCTGTCCTTCTTGAGCACGGCCATCTGACCAATGCATCTCAGAAGTCCAAGTCTGAGCCAACACAGCACAGCCCTTGCTCTTCCATCGACTGCTGACAATCAAGTCATCGTTGATGTTGATGGGCGCGGGCGGCGACGGAGCCGCATCGACAGGCTGCGATGCTGGGTGGGGACCAGGCTTGATGGGCAGCGCCCTTGAAGACGGCCACCCTCCAAATCCTGGTCCAGTGGCTCCCAAGGTTTTGTCTGGCTCGTGTCTCATCTCACCTGTCTCACCCGCTGTGGGATCCCGCATGGGGCTGATCGGCCAACGAGCGAACAAGCGAGCAACGTCGAATCAGATGTCCCTGACCGCCCCTCGAACCGCCCTGGCAAGCCTTGGCGGAGACTCCCTTCGACACTGACCACTGCGAATCATCAACGATTCATCACCACTGGGAATGAAACCAACATGGTCCATTCCGGAAAGTATGACAGCGTCCTCTACGTCTAATCGACGTAAGATAGCCTTTTGACCACCTATGCAGATAAGTCATGGAGATGTAAGAATGCACGTGAAATCGCATCCAGATCAGCCCGCACACGTGCCATCTGGCATAAGAGTCTTGGCTACACGCCCACCCCTGGTCCTGGTTTGCGGGTCAGCCCCCAAATCATAACTGACACATCAAGACATCCAAGGACGTCAAGGTAGCGCGCATGGGATATACTAACAACGACCAACTAATATCTGTCCCAACGAGATCACTTCGAGATGGCTACAATAGTCTACCGAGCCAGTCTCTATATCGTAAAATCTACTGCACGCATCATGCTTAAGAAATGCATCTGTCAAATATGAACCAACAATCCAATAACCACCTACATGACGGGACGGATGATGCTATATATCGAGAATATGCAAACGCTGTAATCTGAGCCAGGTTCTCAGTCTTTGTTTCCAATTCAAAACTGCTCATTCAACTACCAATACTACCAATTAATTCATACCTGCGTGCGACGCAGACAGCGTCGTCCACAAGACAAATACTGTATAATGTTCAGCGGAGTCATTAATAGTCGCCATCATGAGCACAGTGTTCAAACATGAAGATCACGGAAAACTGCAACAGGTTTCTACTAATCAGTGCCGTAGTTTCCAGAGACATCGACACTTCTCACTAGGCCCCAAGACTTGGAACAAGAAATATGGAAAATACGGCCTTAACAACACCATAATTTGACCTTATCCGGAAAAAGAACACAAACTATGCTCCCGACCACCTATTCCGAATCATCCCAATCCGGGTAGCCTATGGTTCAAGTGATACTACGAGACGTGAAACAGCACCAGCTAACCAAACGAAACGATGATGCGATCTCTTCAGAAAATGCACGCAGGCCTACATGCTTTCAGCCGGTTTCTCCCCTGCCAACATTTTTGGATGCAAAATTACCTAGGTACCTACAAAGTATTGTGTCTCCATATCTAAGCATATGTGGGACTGAGAAGATTGAGACACCATAGAGAGTCCGGGCAACCAGTAGGGTATAAACTTCACGCGGGTCGATGAAATACCATGATATATCTGAAAGACTGTCAGAACAACTCAGATAATTGCATGCCTGAAACTTGTGTAGGTTGTATCCAGTATACATGTATGCCCCAAGTAAAGATCCCTATGTACAGTACCCAAGCCGAAAAAAACGTTAGTCGCGGAAGCAAGCCTTCCACTCGTCATTAAATCCCATAATGCTCATCTCATGACACATCCACTCACCTCAGGCCCGAGGGTCTCGGCTCCCTAGCGGCTCCCACGATCAGGCTGGCCACGACGGTCAGCGTCAAGGCGCCCTACATGACGGCGCACTTGCCGACGTCGAAGCCGTAGCCGGCCTGGCACTGCTCGAGGTAGCCGGCCTCCTCGGCGGAGCCGCTGAGGCTGTTGTGGGGGCGGACGAGGCCGGTGACGCGGAGCGACTGCTTGCCGTCGCCGTGCCACCAGCGCAGCCGCTGCACCCAGGCGCGCTCGTCGTCGTCAGTGCTGATCTCCCACTTGCCGCCGCTGACCTGCACCGTGCACTGTTCCTTGGGGAAGTGGTAGTCCGGCAGGAAGATGGTCGTGGGCTGGTCGTCGCCGGGCACCGAGGCCCCCGTGATGTCCAGGTGGAAGGTGCACGACTTCAGGTCGAAGCCGTACGAGGCCGTGGTGCCGTTGACGGCGGTCGGTGCAGGGCGAACAAAGGCCTCTGCTGCACGGTAGCCTGGGGTGTTGGTGAGTTCGGGGTTCAGGCTGGCGGGCTGCGATGAGATGGAGGGGTTGGTGAGGGTCCGCTTGAGGTTGCCGGGGTTGACGGAGGTCTCATCGTCCACTTCAGAGCGGGTATTGCTCGTAGGCGTCTTCAAAAGGCTTGTCTGTGATCGATTTGCTTCAAGACCCCGTGGGACTGGGGATACGGGAAGGGTTTGATCGTCCACGGAATATATGGACAGGTCTTCCCCGTTCCATTGATCTCCTCGCACATGGTCATTCTGCGAAGGAATCAGTCAGTTATCAGTGCTTTCGCTGAGGTGACAGACCTGAACTCACCTGTGTGGCATAAACCCATAAAGCATAACCGTCCATCGGGGCACCTTCCACCGCAAAGTGATTGGCATCCATAGCCGCAGATTGGCTCGAGTAGTCGCCAGTCTTGTATGCGTTCTTCTCGTCCATATCATAGGGAATTCCAAACTCGCTCATTAATACAGGGTGGTTACCCATGTAGTCGAAGCCTTCCTTCCTCATAGCGGCCATCTGGTCTCTGAAACAATTCCGGATCGCCGTCTCTCCCACTTTAATTGCAAATGCGGGGTGCAGGTACCGTCCGCGAAGAATACCCAACACGTCGACATTCCACGTCCTGTTCCATTTCTTTGTCATGAGCGTAATTCCATCGTAGTAATGGGGTGTATAGACCATCTTTGGATCATCGTCGGCGGTGCCCTTGATATCAGGAGGGATCTCTAGGACTGGAGGCTGGCACAGCAGGATGGCGTCCGGATGATGCGAACGGACAGTATCGCGGTATCTCCTGTAGTGCTCCATAAAGTATGTGTTAATGAACTTGTGGTGATCGAGTGCCTCGCCAGTCTTTGGGTGCTTTCCGAAGTAGTCCTTCTTCAGGAGGAGATCTTGCGACGGATCCCAGACACCATGCTGCGCCCACAGGCATTCGCCAAGTTTCCAGTCGGGGTCTCGTTTCCAGCCATATCTTGAGTCGTCATAGTCGGCGGGCAACCAGGCCATCTCGCCGTGGGGGTCGATCAAGGACCTCCCGACTTTGTAGGGTCCAAGCCCGCCCATATCCCAAGTGTCGACTTCGCACGCCCTGCCAGATCCAGTAAGAATGGCTTGCCATAATGTCGGGGCTGTACCCTTCTTCAGAGCCTGGTCTTTGGGGATCACGCTGATGTCGGCATTGCCAACGATACCCCTGTTGGGTTCGTTGATGCTCTCCCAGCCGAAGACAATGTCATCCAGAATATCGCCTGCCTCCTTGAGTCGTTTTGCTAGGTGGGAAATAGCACCGAGGTAATGGCTGGTGAGGTACTCCTGAATGTTGACCCCGTTTATTATGGCCTTGGGTGCAAAATCCTTCCCGGCAAAGAACAGGGTAAAGACAGTGGCAGTGGCGAGGCGGTAGTAATTCGTGGACCAGATCATCTTTGGAAAGTTTTCGGGCTCCGGGTAGGTATTGTGTACGATGGCGGCCTCGGTGGCAGCGAAGCTCTGGGGGTTGAGCCCGCATGCGTATAGCGTCCACATGGGTGCCCCTGAACCGCCAGAGTATCTGGACCACTGCGCGCGCACACAAGATCAGCGACGGAAATCCGCGGGGAGGAGGTAGTTGACACTTACCACATCTTGATGAGGGTCCATGAAGACGTAGAAGCCATATTCCTTGGCTTGACGCAGCACGTCGATCGTGTGCTGTATCCAGACCTCATCGTACTTGCCGGGACCGGCGGCCTCGATGGCCTCCCAGGTGAAGATGTAGCGGATAGTGTTGTAGCCGTAGCGCTTCAGCCTGGAGAAATGTATGTGGGCATCCTCTTTGCGAAATGGTCTGGCGTGGAACTTGACATTGTCGCCGTCGAAGAAGTCGTCGGCAATGTGAGACGGGACGTCGGGGGTGCTGGGGAGCTTGGCGTCGCCGGCGACGTTTATGCCGCGGAGCAGGACCTGGCGTCCGTGGTTGTCTCTGAATTGGCCATCTTCAATGGTCAGGCGCAGGGTAGCCATGGCCGGCAGAGGTGGACGGGGTGTTTGCGGTCGACCTCGTGCTGAGGCTCGTGTCTAATCTAGATGGCTTCCAGACTGTGTCCAGGGGTGCCAGGGGCGAAGCGGCTGCAATGACGTCGGGCGCCTGTAGCCCTTCGGCCGGAGTTACGTAGTGCCAACTAGAATTAGTACAGATGAAGTAGTAGAGCAGAGGTAGGAGTACGGGCAAAGCAACTCGATCACAGAGGGGTCGGGGCTGCTGTAGGGCAATGATTCATAGGGAGAGGGCGGTTCGGGTGCATTTATGTAGTTTCTATAATTCTTATACATCTGGAGAAGACCTCACCATCTGCGTGGTCCCAGGCCCGGCGACTCAACAAGCCGATGCGATGCGCCACGGATGACGCTGAAGCCAATGAAGCGGGACCCCCTGTAGGCCACCTAGAGGCGCCCGGAGTTTAGCCAGCGTCGCCCGCCCTCTGGTAGGGCGGGCGACGCGCTAGACCACGGCGAGGGGCTGGAGGGGGTCCACGGCGACCCGCAACGCCGTGCCATTGGCGCACAAAGACGGCCCCAAACGAACGGCAGGGCAGCTCTTTTCTGCATGGCATGGTGGCACCTCAGAAGCTGCCACTGCCCGCTGCCCACTGCCCACTGCCACCACACTCATGAGCTCATGAGATGCATGGTCCAAACGGCTCAACCGCACACCACCGCTCCCGCTCCCGCTCCCCTCTCACTTGCTGGATGGAGCAGCTTCGGCACCTGCAGCCTGGTTGACTTTCCCTTCGTCTCTGCGCTGCCCTTCCTCCGGTAGCGCCTCACGCCATCACCAATCATGTCCAGCACCGCCAAGCTCAAGGCCGTCCGTGAGCTGCTCAAGCGGAAGCAGTGGGACGACGTGCTGCAGCAGTGTCAAGACATTGTCAACGACGACCCCAAGAACTTCCAGGCGTACGTCTCCCTCCGTCTCCTGCTACCTAACCCCTGGGCATGTTCACTGACGTGTTTGCAGCCATATCCTCATCGGCTTCGCCTCCGCTGAGAAGAGCCGGCTAGAGGATGCCGAGAAGGCCTACGAGGCTGCGAGTCGTCTCAAGGCCTCGGATCCCCAGCCGTGGCAGGGCCTCATCAAGCTGTACGAGAAGCAAGGCCCTGCCAAGCTCACCAAGTACCGCCAAGCCGCCCTGAAGCTTGCCGCTATTTTCAACACCCAAGATGACATGTACAAGTGCCAAGACGTCGTCGACAAGTTCGTCGACTTCGCCAACGCCCAGGGGAACCGCGCCCAGTATGTTGAGGCACTGGCCGTCCTCCTCCCAGACAGCCCCATCTACCCTGCTCTCGAGGGCCGGGTACCTCACCCTGCCAAGACCTACGAGAAGATTGCCCAGATTGTCGAGACCGACGAGAAGAAGCGCATCAACACGCTCATCGGCGAGCGGCGAACCAGGATTGGCGCCACACTCAGCACAGTGACCGTCGAGGTCAACCGCGAGGTGCTCACGCAGAGCCAACTGGGCCATATCTATGAGCAGCTCATCAACTGGTCCACCGACGATGACATCAGACGCCGGTACGAGGAGAAGCTCCTGCAGTTCCGATATGATCGCCTGCTGGTCTTTGTTCCCGGACCCGAGAAAGAATCTGAGCTTGCTACCGTTCAAAAGCTGGCCCACGACATGGTCATCATTGACCACCCTTTCCGACTCGCCTGGGACATTTCCGTAAACTGGCAGGACTGCAGAGAGCTCAAAGACTGGGATGCCACCGTTCTCAACGGCTATTGTTCTCACTTTCCGGAAAGCGACCTCTACAAGGTGCTTACCGGTTTCATGACCAGCAAGATCTCTCCATTCCCCAAGAGCACGCCACCTGCCCAGGATACCACGGACCAGTCTGGCGATGCCGATGACACTAGTGAAGATGATGAGGAGGGCGGTGCCCCAACCTCAGTTATACCATTCACCGATGAGGACAGGCTGGCCATGATGGAAGAAGGCGTCGAGTCAACAGACTCTCTCCTCGCCTACCGCCTGATTGGCGAGTACTACCAGCATCTTGAGGAGCACGAACGCAATGTAGAGCTCATGCGGAAAGCGATGAAGCTCATGGTCGATCTGACTAACAAGATTGGAAAAGTGTTTCTGCACACAAACCAGGCTTTCATGTTGTATTTGGGTATGGGTTTGGTTTTCTATCAGTCGCCCCGAAACCACGGCGAAGCCAAGTTCCTGTTTGAGAAGGTCCTGGAAGTGGATCCCTCATCAACGCCTGCTCAAATTGGTGTCGGTCTCATCTACGAGGAGGAAGAAGAATATGATGCAGCCATTGACTTCCTTGAGCGAGCACTGAAGCGCGATGCTAGCAATCTCCGTGTCGCAGCCGAGGTTGCTTGGCTCTATGCTTTGAAAGGCGACTTCACAAGGTGCAAGTCCGACCTTGAATCTCTCCTTCACACCATGTCCGAAAAGGGCGCTGCCTCAAAGGAGCTCCTTGCGCAAACTCAGCACCGCTTGGGTGTCTGCATCTGGAACCTGGATACGTCCAAAGCGGCCAGGAAGAGCCGCACTGGCGCATATGGGTACTTCCTGGATGCTTTAAAGAGCGACTTCAGCTATGCCCCAGCATATACAAGTTTGGGAGTGTACTACGCAGAATATGCCAGGGATAAGAAACGCGCTCGCAAATGCTTCTTGAAAGCCGTTGAACTATCACCTTCGGAGATCGAGTCTGCTGAACGCCTGGCAAGGTCCTTTGCCGATGACAGCGATTGGGATCGTGTCGAGCTCGTGGCACAGAGAGTCGTGGATTCCGGAAAGGTGCGACCTCCCCCCGGCTCTAAAAGAAAAGGCATCAGTTGGCCGTTTTCTGCCCTCGGTGTCGCGGAGCTGAATAAGCAAGATTATGGCAGGGCTATTGTCTCCTTTCAGTCGGCTCTGCGCATGTCACCGCACGACTACCACTCATGGGTAGGCCTTGGTGAGAGCTATGCAAATGCTGGCCGGTTCATCGCCGCTACGAAGGCCATCAACAATGCGCAAAAACTGGAGGACTCCGCCGATACTAGTCTTGGCGATACCTGGTTTACAAAATACATGCTTGCTAATGTCAAGCGTGAAATTGCCGAGTATGATGACGCCATTGATTTGTACTGGGAAGTTACCAAGACACGGCCCGACGAACAAGGTGTTGCCATCGCCCTCATGCAGACGATGGTTGAGAGCGCTTTGGATGGTTTGGATAAAGGCTTTTTTGGGAAGCCCGTTCAACTAGTCAACGAGACCCTCACTTATGCGTTGACGGTATCGCGTGAGGTGTCGTCGACGTTCAACTTTTGGAAAGTAATCGGCGATGCTTGTTCGGTGTACTCCTCAGTCCAAAGCCGAGTCGAAGAATTCCCGACTGAAGTCATCCGCAATCTTATTGACCTTGGAGAGGACCACGACGCTGCCTACGCCATCTTTCATGATGTTGACGGAGTTGAAAAGGGTGTGATCTTCGCCGAGGGCATTTTCGCGGAGGACGAGCGACTTGGCGTGGATCTTACACGAAGCCTTCACGCAACAATCTTGGCCCATAAGCGAGCTGTCTTTCTCTCGACAAACGATGTGCACGCTCAGGCTGTCGCGCATTACAATCTCGGTTGGGCTGAGTACCGTGCTCATTCCTGCTTGCCCGCCGAATTGAAGTCTAAGCCCAGTCGCTACCATAAAGCAGCCGTCAGATGTTTCAAGCGCGCCATTGAGTTAGAAGCAGGCAATCCGGACTTCTGGAACTCATTGGGTGTTGTGACGAGTGAAGTCAATCCCTCTGTTGCGCAACATGCATTCGTACGAAGTTTGTATCTGAACGAGAGAAGTCCCCACACATGGACGAATCTTGGTGCCTTGGCTCTTCTCCAAAACGATATCAAGGTCGCAAATGAAGCCTTCACGAGAGCTCAATCCAACGACCCGGACTACGCCCATGCTTGGCTGGGACAAGGATTCGTCGCCTTGCTGTATGGTGACGCGAAGGAAGCGCGCGGCTTATTCACGCATGCCATGGACATTGCCGAGTCGTCATCTCTGATCACGCGGCGGCAATTCTCAGTCTCGCTTTTTGATCATATCGTAACCAACCCGCCAAATTTGAGTGTCATCTCCTTGGTGCAACCCCTGTTTGCCCTCGGACAGTTGCAAGGGTTGGATCCACAGAGTATATCTTATGGCCATCTCTCCACTCTCTTCGAGGAGCGTACAAACGACAGTCCCAGGGCTATCGCTACACTGGAGCAGGCTTGTGAACAGTTGGAGGCGAATTACGAAGCTACCGAGTCGCCACTGTCTGCTGGTCGGTTTGCTTTAGCCAAGACGGACCTCGCCCGTTCTTATCTTGCTGCCGGCGAGTATGAAAAGGCCATCGAGTGTGGAGAAGTGGCCTTGGAGCTCAGCAGTGTGGACTCGGAGAGCGACCTGACTGCTGAGCAACGAAGGCAGGCCAGACTCTCGGCGCATCTTACTGTTGGTCTTGCACAGTACTTCAGTGAGAACGTGAACGAGTCGCTCTCGTACTTCGAGTCTGCCCTTGAAGAGTCAAGCAACAACCCGGATGCTGTTTGCCTGTTGGCACAAGTCTTGTGGGCTGTTGGCACGGATGAGGCACGTGACCGGGCTCGATCAATGCTGTTCGAGGTGATTAGCGAGGATTCGACCCATGTTCAGTCGGTTCTGCTACTAGGTGTCGTTGCCCTTCTAGATGCAGATGAGGAGTCCCTCGAAGCCGTCGTGGCAGAGCTCCAAACCCTACGGACAAGCGACAAAGTCACAGATGCCGAGCACTCCCAAATTGGCGATGTATTGCGAGCAGTGGCTGCCCTGTCATCAAACAGCACCGATGATGACGTTACTTCGCAGATACAGAGTGATGTAATGCTATATCCGCACCTTCCACACGGGTGGTCTAGACTTGCTGCAGCAAGCGGTGAAGAGTACCCGGCCAAATTGGCTCTCGAGGTGGCTATGAAGGCCATTCCTCCCAGAGGCGAGTTGGGCGCCACCGATCTGGCGAATGCCTATGCCGGCACGGCACGAGCGGCGGATGCACAGACGGCCATTTTTATTGCCCCCTGGTCTAGCCATGGATGGGATTCACTCAACGACGCGGTCGCAGGTTGACCGCTCACCCACGCCGTCCAGGTATGCTTCCCAACGTTCCCTTTGCCACTTTTCCCCCCACTCGCACCATGCTGTTATGATGATATTTGTCACCCAAATATGTTTCAAGACGGGACTGAGATCTTCGTTGATGGATAAAATTCACTCTGATGCAGCCATTACCATCTTTCTCCTCTGCAATTCAATCCTCTGTGCAGGCTCCACAGCTGACTTGTACCCAGGATTGATATTTTACGATCGCACACGAGGCATGGTAACGACATAGAGGAGGTGCATAGGACAACGGATTGCATGGCAAGGCGTATCGGACGTGGCCGCGCAGAGGTCTGGAAAGTTTAAAAGGGGATATATGCTAGGTTCACTGTATTGTAATACGAGTTTCATGCATGGAGTAGGCACGTCCAGGGTAGATCCTGGAGGCCAATCAACGAACGCAATTTCCCTTCTGCTATCGCTCTTCTGACTGTGATTTGGCAGCATAGTTCGGGGTGTGCAAAGTGGGCTATGAGGTTAGTGACTGCTATTTGAGCGCATGGTGCATCGCATGTATAATGAAGACAAATTTGGCGAAGTCTTGAAAATCATGCCATTCCCAATTACTGACTACAAAACGGGGGTGAGGCTTATTCAAAGAGACGCCATAAAGTGTGTCAATCCGAGCAGTCTGAGTACACAATATAAGATATTTACCTGCCACACGCCCTGAAGCTCCCCTTCCCATTATGGGTGGACTTGTCTTCGAGAACGTGCGTCATAACACCACAGAGTGTCTTGCCGTCCTGGAGATACACAACACGCGCAGGAGTGGGTGAGCCCTTCGCCGCTTCGCTTGTCGTCCCTGTTATATTTCTTGCCATCCAGCAAGATGGGATACTCAAGGAGTTTCGGGTCCTTCTCGTTGCACTGCGCGTCCGCACCGAGGAATTTTATCCGCCCGCTGCCCCCGCCGCCGCCACCATCCTGGGTGGGACGACCATCGGTTGCGGCCCCTGTGAATTCGTGTGGGAAACTGAGAAGCGTTCGTGTTAGTCCGAGTGACTTGAAATACAATTCCTTCGACTTTTAAACAGGCTGGGATTACTGACCCGGATACTCCCCTTGTAGTTCCACCTGCAGCCATGGCAGCCTTGGCTGCCGATTCGGAGAATTTAAACTCGTGTCCCAGCAGCTTCTTGCCCTGAGGGATCAGACTGGTCTGGCAATGAAAGTCTGCGGACTGTTCACAGAACTTAGTAAAACAGTTTGCTACGGGTCGAAGCAGACCTGAGCACTATAAGGCATAGCTTGTAAGCAAGGCTAAAGACAAGATGTTCATTGGCTACATGTTGATGTTTGGTCTGGTGGATTGGCGCGGAAGTTCCTAGTGAAATAGAAGTACATACAGTACGTATGAGTTCGCTTGCTGCTAGTCCAATCTTCAAATCATACAATCACGGTTCTTCAAGACGGCAGGCTGGTTTTTGCATGCGTTCCATGGCCAGACTCTGTTCCTTCCTTCTCGGACTCACCGCTTCCCGCAGAGTCGACAATCCAGATATGATATGTGCTGGAATGAGAGGAATATCCTTCGTTGTTGCTTTTAATCCTATGAACTCCTGTGACCTCCATGACAGACTGTGTAACGTGCCAGACTGTGGTCATCTCAAAAGCGAGAACCTGGCATGACGAGGTGAACATGTTACATATTGTCCCATATACACTCTACATGGTCGTAATGATCATATCATCTACTGTATCAACCGACTTCCCTATGATGTAATATGTCGGGTCTCCGATCCTACTAAAGAGATAGTATGACCTGATATATGAAATGGTGATTGAAGCTTTCTTTTATGTTGAAAAGCACCTCGTCTCACTGCATGTCTGCTGTCAAGATTTGGTAGCGTCTCGGGAAAACGCTGTTCCCCTGCAATGGTTTCAATATATGGAAAATTCATCTAGCCCAAACGTGCAGTCGCGGGTGCGCTGCAATGTATCTAGCCAACAACAAAATATTTATCCCAATTGCTGGCATGCATGCATGAAGGAATCGTGGCTGTCATATCAGCTGTTGCCACAGAGGACCTGCCACTTTTAAAACACTGCATTGCCCCAACTAATAACATCCACTAGCGGCATGATGTCGAAGTGAGGCGCAGTTGACTGAACCAAGAACGGTCTATTTCATACTGTACCAGAGAGCCACAAGAATGACCACTGCTGTGAAAATAACTATCGTGTAGACATACAAAGGCGTCCGCTTATCGTCTCAGGCACCGTATCCCGCATATCGTTACTTCTGAGAGCAAGCTACCAGTTTCTACTATTCTGTGACACTCCACACTAAGCATGGCAGTCCATCTAATTCACCTCAATCTTTGGAACGAGGGCGATTCCCCGGATGAAGCACGCATAGACCGTGAGATTGAAATGCTTGTCAATGACCAGAGAAGCGCTGAAGAAGTTGCAAAAATCATTGACGACATTGTCACTGCTGATCGCGAAAAGGCCCTTAGCGCATATACCGAATCTCTCACCAATATAGGAAGTGGGGAGAAGCCAGAAGAACACAATAGTCCGGTTCCAACGCCACAGCCTATGGGCTGGCAACACTTTGTCTGGCACTCGCTGGGAAGGGCCGCCATGGTGATTCCGTCTGATCATGCAGGACATCCCAGACCCGTGAGCCTGCTAAAAGCACTGCAGCGCATACCAATCCATTCTGTACCGTTCCTCTCGTCAGGCGCGGGACTAATAGAAAAAGAAGTATGGGTGCTTAGCCCGGAGAATGGATTTGACTACTTCGTACAGTGGATGTGGGAACTCGATCAAGGTTGGTAAAACCACCCCCCTCGGGCCATGTCGCAAGGCTATGATGGCTAACTTGTTTTACTTTCTACAATCTAGGAACCTTCGGCCGCTGGAGCTTAGCAGACGAAAACCCCGAGACTGCAAAGGCTACGGCCGCTCAGTACCAGAACTTCTCGGCTTTCCTAGCGCATCTGCTGAGCGCCGGTGTGGTTGAAGCTACCCATTTAAGCGCCATTATAAAGCCTGCCTTTTTCGGAACTGAAGCCTTGTACAGAGAACCACCTCAGAGCGAGCCATATGTACCGGCGGGGGCTCAGTGGATGCTCTATGCAAGCCATGCCCTCTATGACATGTGCGACAAGAGGGCGTTCGGTGGGCGGATATTAACCCACAAATGATGGGATCGCTGGAAGGCGCGATTCGGTGTGGTAGCCGGTGATGGAAGCGGGTTTGGTACACAAGCCCGTGAGTTGGGGGCCCAGGTGTTGGATAAGATGGCGGTGGCAGAAAAGGGGATTCATGAATATCCATCGGTAGTGGAGAAACTTCGCTTGGGAGTCTTGGAGCCAGAGTCAGATGAAAACGAAGAATAAATACTCGCATAAGTTATAAGTCCAAAGCCAAGTTGCACTGAACACTTCCACTACGAGATTGATAATTTAGACTTTTGACAATTTAAGTAACGCTGAGCTAACTAGATTGCAGTGGACTGTAATCAGTATAATCGGTGAGTACATAACTCCTCATGTAAAAAAAGATGCTTGAGATCTTCGTAGGGGGGAAGGATATAAAGTACGACAACAAATCTCAATCTCCCTTATATTTTACACCCCTCCCCTAACGGACTCGGCGTAGTGCATTGGGGAAAACTCTCCTGACTCTCGCGAGCCATAGTCCCAGCAACGTCGCATGCGGGGAATACCCGGTGGCACACGATTTGTGCGCATGCGAATGCAATGGGTAAATGGGGTTTAGAGGTCTGGACGTGCTGAAATGACGTCGGGAAACCAAGAGAAGCCTCGGAGTCATTGGCGGGGTTGATTCAACACGGTTTGTGGAGAAATACTCTCTATGCGGGCAGTGCCAAGACGCGGAGTAATGGCGACTTCCTTCTCCGGGCAAGCGTTCACGGGAAAAGGGAGTATATAAGACTCACTAGTTTCATGTTATGAGTTGCAAACATCTGTTTTAATAGATGATTGGTAGATGTAGTGCACAACATGACCCAATTATTCCACCTTTTACTATACTTCGCGGCACTGGCCATAGTACCTGGCTGCTGCGACCGGGTGAATAAGACGTTTACCAATCCAGTCCTCCCAGGATGGAACTCAGATCCTAGCTGTGTTTTCGTGAAGGAGCTTGACAACACCTTCTTTTGCACTACGTCTACCTTCCTCGTATTCCCTGGTGTTCCCCTATATGCAAGCAAGGACCTACAAAACTGGAAGTTGGTGAGCCATGCGCTGAACAGGTATGATATAGACATGATCTTACCTACCTGCCCAGAACCCGCTAAGATCTATCTAGGCAAGCGCAGCTACCTGAGCTGTCTAGCCGCTCGGGGTCTCAAATGGAGGGAATATGGGCCTCGACCATCCGGTATCACGAAGGGAAATTGCACATAATCACGGCATACATAAGCTATAGTGCTAGCTGGGCCCCAAAGATACTGCTCTTCAGCACTACGGATCCCTACAACGACACAGCTTGGAGCGACCCTGTACGAGTTGAGAACCCATCCAATGATATAGACCCCGATCTTTTCTTTGATGATGATGGCAAGGTCTACATGGCTGTTGCAGGCGGCATATGGATTAGTGAGATTGACATTGCCACAGGAGCGGCTAGTGAGCCGTTTCAGGTTTGGAACGGGACCGGTGAACGAAACCCTGAAGGCCCGCATCTGATGAAAAAAGACGGGTATTATTACCTGTGGATAGGCGAGGGCGGAACCGAAACCAACCACACCGTGACCATAGCTCGGTCGACCGATATACACGGGCCATATGAGGGATATCCAGGAAATCCCCTTCTGACTGCCAAGAATACGGATGAGTATTTCCAGACAGTTGGTCACGCTGACTTCTTCCAAGACGACGATGGAAACTGGTGGGGCGCTGCCCTGTCCACGAGATCAGGACCAGAGTGGGAGATTTATCCAATGGGAAGAGAGACTGTACTGTTCCCCATGACGTGGGTGTTGGGAAATTGGCCCACTGCGGAGACCGTCCGAGGCAACATGACTGGGCCTTTGCCACCACTGAACAAAGATGTTCCAACAGAAGGCCCATTTTGGGACGATGCTGATGTTGTCGACTTTGCTCCGGGTTCGTCGATCCCCAAGAACTTTGTCTTTTGGCGGCCACCTAAAAGCAATCTGTTTGCCATATCACCACCCGATCGTCCGAATACACTGCAAATTAACCCATCCCGAACAAACCTGAGCACAGACGCTAGCTTCGACCCGGCTATAGATGGCCTCGGTTTCGTTGCCCGAAAGCAAACGAGCAGCTTGTTTAAGTTCAGCGTTGACCTCGACTTCAGCCCTACAGTGGAGAATGAGGAGGCAGGAATATCAGTTTTCCTTACGGAGGTGCAGCATATTGACCTCGGGATCATACTTCTGAGTAACGCAAGTGGGTCCCTGGAGTTAAGCCTAAGATTCCGTGTTGAGGCATCCGGGAAGCCGAACACAACAGTACCCGAAGAATCGATAATATTGATACCTGATGATTGGAGTGTTGGAGCAATACGACTTTCTGTATACACATGTGACGATGGAACTTACGTCCTTTCCGCATCATCGACCTCTGACGAAGATGATTCGAAAGTATTGGGATCCGCTAGTGCAGCAATCGTGTCAGGAGGCAGTGGACCATTCACAGGTGAGTCCTTAAGTTTACACTTTGAAGCTTCCTTGATCGGGTACTGTGTCTCTCTAACACGTGATCCTCAGGAACGATTATTGGAGCATACGCGACAAGAAATGGCGGGAATGGTAGTACCCCCGCATATTTTAGTCGATGGAGATACGATCCAGTGGCACAAGAAATCGCGGCAGGAGAGTTTGTGTAGTTCTTCAGTGTTATGGTATATGGTTGCTTTATTGCATCATGCACAGAGTGATGTCTGTGGATCTACTAAAGCAAAAGGGGAAAGAAAAATGATTGAACGCGGGGAGATGAGGTGGGACCAAAGCGAGACCAAACAAGGGCAAAGATTTTGTCATATATTCTCCCTTTGCTGATGTCAAACTTCGTATCTATTCGTGAAGAGGGTATCCACCCATGTTCCTCCTGTTCGGGGTGAGAAGTGAAATCTGAGGTTAAATCAGGAAAGCAAAACTCCAATGTTAAAATAACAAAAATCTCTACTCTAATAGGCGTGGTCAACACGAGTATGAACCATGGGTTCCTTCTTTTGACCGTAGCCGGAGCTATAAGAGCTTGGTGACGCGCTAAATTGAACGTTAGGTGAATGCGCCACAGCAGTATACTTCCTGCGCCTGTTAAAGAATCTTGTACCCTCATTAACCCATATGAGCGAGTCCACGGTGGGGAATTTCAACTTACAAGCAACAACCAATTATGGCAAGGAGAAGAGCACCTCCCACGCCAGCGGAAACGCCGATGATAATGCGCTTATCAACACCATTTATGAAACCTAACGGTCCACTGGGATCAGCAGATGGGCTAGGGACAAAGGAAGTGGGCGCCCCGGTGCTCGAAATGAGACCATTGGCGGCAGTTCCGAAGGCGATCGTGGAGGGCACGGAGGATAGGACGGAGTCCGGAAACGTGGGGTCTATACCAGATGGTACAGTTGTAATCAGTGACTTGATGGAAGAAGTAATTGCGGTTATCTGCAGAGAAGCAGGGCAAATGACCAGGCCTGTCGATAAGCACTGGACGCCGGTAAATGTCACCGGCGTAGTGAGCGTCTTCACAGTTAGGGAGTTTCCATCAGCTCTGACGGCTAAGGAGGCTGTGGTAGTTGCAGTCACAGTTTTGGTGCTTGCGCAAGCCGCGGCAATTGTCGTATAAAACACCGGGATTGTAGTATTTGGAGTTGGTCCCCATGTGTGATCCCCAATTGCGACCGTGGCGCCGGCAGCGGCGCCAACAGCAAGTTGATAGGTTTCCTCCACGCGTAATGCGCAGCCGCTGTCATCCCCGGCCGGTGCTGCAGTGATGTTCGTCGTGAACTCAGCGATCGTAGCAAATACTCCAACCATAACGCCAGCGCTGACGTCGAAGATGGCATTTGGGAGGGATGATGGTGGGTCTAGATTGAAGCCAGCTGTCACGCCAAGTTGCAAAACAGCTTTGAGAACACCACTAGCACCTTTGATGGTCACGGGGAGAAATTCGAATGTCCCTCCATTGCTTGTCATTGTTAGTTACACGTCTACATGCTGTGGGACCATGAAGTGCCAACCTACAAGGTGGTGTCGGAAACATTCTTGCCAAAGAGCGCAATTTCCAAAGCAACGCCGTCGTCAAGCTTGATATGGAACCCACTGCTTATGTCGATCTCGGCTTCTGCACTCAGGACCAAGTCGATCGTAAAAAACACGCCCGCTTGCAAAGAATCGCCGACTGAAACACCGATCGGGCTGTTTGAGGTATAAAGGTTTAGACTGTATGTCATAGCACCATTCAAGACTGTATCAAGTTGGACGTATAACTCCAGGTCATCGAATTGGAAGGACAATGTGGACTCAGGGATTGGCGGCATGTCTATCTCGAAGTCGACGCCAATCGGCGGGAGCGCGAAGTCTTCGGGATCGAAACCATCACTGAGCTTTGTTGCTACGTTGCTAAAATACTGAACAACTGTGGTAGTGACCTAGCGTCAATGTCAGTATGCACTGTCGTCTTTTGAATTCGAGATGATGCAGAACTACTGGTGATTACTTGAATATGCTGCCCAAGTTATGACACTTTTGTTTCAACAGAAAGAACTTGCTTACATTCTCAAACTCATCAACAATCTGGTCTGTTACATTGTGGAACGCAGTGGTTACGTTGAAATCGCCGTCTACGGTCAGTTGCGCAGTGGCCTTGGCCTTGACGTAGCAAGTTGAACAAGTGATCGCGATTCCAGCCTTCGTCGTAATATTGCCTTTGCCAGTATCTTTTGTTGCTGCATGCTCACTGATAATTATTAGGATCAGACATGGATTGGTCAAGTACTGGAAGGCCAGAAAGAGAATTTGACATACAAGCTGAACAAGGTAGCGTCAACCCAGCTCTTCGCTATTGACGTACTATTCTTGAAGACATCCTTTCGTTTCATTACCTTTGCTTGGTATAAAGCCCTTCCTAGAGCTTGGTACGTATCCGACACTGACATACCAGGAGCACTGCGGGCGCTTATAATAACATCTGGTGTGACTGAACTGGAAGCAATGGCTGTGAGGCCTGCCGCGAATGCCAAAGTTCGACCAAGGCGCAATGTCAACATGATGAACACTCCCGTTGAGCAATTGTGGTCAAGGTAAGTGGAACCAATGTGAGATGCAGGTTTGTGGTGAATGCCAATTGAGCCCAGGAGAACGCCATACCGGACATTATATCTCAACGCTGAATTCGGTTTGTCAGGACCAACATTACCCGACACCAGCCCCAGCCTCGTCAAACACATTATAAGTAAGGTCAAGTGCTGTTATATGTTCCGAAATGCTGTGATCCTGACGCCCTGCATATGCAGTCTCATCCTTTGGGTGCCACAATCTCGGTACAGTGCAAGGAGGTGAATCCTACAGCCTCGTGGCATCCAAGAAATGTTTGACTACGTAGACTCGTTGTCAAACTTGAGAACTTCGACGTAAACTTTTAATTCTGCTGGGTAGCTATTTGCTTGCCTAATTACTTTGACATCTGCTCAGGGTTACATGGTGTACTTCAATGCCTGATATCTCTATTGCGAAACAATCACCGATTTCAATTATGCGGTTGGTAGCAGGTGCACGATTGCGCAGTTTCGAGACTGCATGCGGTGTTTCACAAGCACGGATTGACCGCCTGGGCCAGCCGGGCGTTTTGTGGCCCCCAAGCTATCCATGGGGCGATGAACGCCATCAAGGCTCTGTGCTGATTTTGATGGGTAGTCTCAGAACAAAAGGGTAATAGTGTACAGCGCAGTGCAACTCAGCCTCGCTGCTATGCAACAATACGCTGCTGACAGCTAAATTTATCTCTCTAGTGCACGGTTCCGAAATGGAGCCGCGACAGACTTGGCGGCCACATGTACCGTGAAGGTCACAGCGCAAACCCGAATTTGGGAAAATACAATGCCATAAATCATCCGCAATGTAGTAATTTACCTTTATGTATACCTCCTAAAGAAATAATACACAGCCGAAATGAATGGGAGCATCAGGGGAGTCCCAACCCTAGGGGATGATTCAGTATACCGCAGCTACGCTCGGCCAGTAGTAAGATCATCAGGGTTGCCCAAACGTTTCCAAACCACCGTCCAAGACACACGGGGAGGCGGTGGCGCAGGTCAGCGTGGACGAGGTCACGGCCAAGATTCCACGCCATCTGTCACTCGGAAGCCCTAACATAAACAATCCGGTTCTCGTAGAGAATCTACCGAAACGTGGCCCCCGTTTACTCACCCCTGACGTTCGTAGCGTACCGATGGACTGGCTCTAGATAGCTTCTAAGCCTTGTGTAATCTTTGATTATCCCTCTGAGGATACGAAGACGATTTTGGCTAATCGATCGCAACCTATTCTCTCTGTGAAGGTCCCCTTATAGTCACGGACGAAAGTCAGTCATACAAAAGTCCGTTTTCGTCTTGAGCTACTGACTGCTTTTAACTTACCAAGTACCTCGAGTGAGCACAAGCCAGCAGGAGCGGTGGCTGGGCTTCAGGCGTTGTGAACTTACCTCAATCCCAGACATTTACCCTCAGTCAGAGAGTCAAACTACAGATCTAGACATAAATGGCGACAAGGGGCGCGACATACAAAACAAGAAGCCTCAGCCGGTGGATTTCTCACAGAATTTGTATACTTTTGGGCCCAGATGCCTTTAGCTAATATCAGCTTTTCGTGCGTGTAAGTACCATCTCGCTGACACGAGTCGACCCGCTTGCAGCCACTTCGAACCAACTCCTTGATCGATCTTTCGAAGTTGAAGGATCTGTTTTGATTATAGCTGTACGAGTGATATAGGGCGAAGAATAATTCCAGCTTTGTCCACTCGACCTGTTTTTGGCCACACAAGAGGCTCAGTCGCTTTGCTAGGAGGATCTCCTGGATGACCCACAGCCGGTCCAAATAATCCCAAGAGAACAATTGTCTCAGAGTACATCTAGCGGAATCAGCTAGATACGTGTGGAAGCAATCATATTTCAAACCGTCACAAAAAAGCAACGATACTATTCTGTGTCGTGAAGTTCGGGATGGGTACCTTTGGCTGATGTCTTAGCGAGATAATCCATTGCGGTGTCAGAGTCATCGCGCTCTAGGCCCAGCTAGACGTACACCATCTTAGCCATAGAGTAGACGCTGCGCATTAAAGTTACTGGAAGATTTCTTTCTAGAATATCATCTTGGTTGATGCATATGCTGTCAATCCAGAAGCGCGATTGCTTTGACTCCGTTGGTACCAAAGTTGCGCGGCGCCGGAGTTCAAAGAGTAGCTGCCACACGTTCTTACGAACTCGCAGGACTTTCCCATCTATATATATGTTTTCAAGATCTCCCTGGGAAGCCTATCTGTACGATATCGCACTAAATGTGGGGGTACCAGTTCGCTGTAGGCGAATATGGGAAATAGTGCAGTGAATTGAAAAATGGTTATCTTTCGCTGGAAGTATCTCTAGTAACCGGATCTCTTCACAATGGTTGTTCAATCTTTGGCAGTTGAAGGACGGCAAAGTGGCCATGGATTCGTGGGGCAAGGCAAGTCTTTCTGCTACCCTGCGAACGAACTACAAGGGTGGGATAAATCAAGCGCTGAGCTGGGAGAGTTGCGCTTTTACGGTGGCTTGGCAACCCAGAGGTCCAAAATGGTCATGGAGGATGAACTATTTGATTAACGAGAGAGAGCCTAGTCACGTGTCCGCACACGTAGGGCTACGCATTTTCATAGGCTAAAGCATAGTCGGCAGTTATTGGCCCAACTGTCAAACAGTTGGTTGGAGATCATACACAGCATTGTCGCACCTTAATTAATGATGAATGTGTACAGTATGCCGGGCTATAGATTGTTAGTGTACTATTATTGAACATGAGTTGTACAGAATATAACAAATACATTACCACTCATACCGTACAGCTTTATAGGAGAAAAAACACAACAAATTTAACATAACATGTCTATCTACAGAGTAAACAAGAAAACCATGCGTTGCCTTTATATATATTAAAATATACATTAAATATGACCAAAGTACAATTCTCATCACTATACGTTCATTCTAACTACCTTTCTCAGCCGGATGGCTATCTTGGGGCCTCTGACCTTTTTCATCCCCCTTCAAAATAGAGTCGGGGATAAAATAGCAACCCAGAAGGCATGCACCAATCAATGGTGCCATCATGATGAAAACAGCACGTATTCCACGCATTTCAGCGTCTAGTACAGCTGCTTCCCATTCAACGAAAGCAGGATCCCCTCTGACCCATGTCCCGTCCATGACAACTGCTTGCAGTGCCAAGGGCATACTCGTCGGAAGTGCTGCTTTGGTGACAGCATACTTTATGGCTGTGGAGGATGCCATACCAAAGACAGACCCAAGCATTCGCATGAGGTTGCGTACCGAAGTAGCCACTGCGCGATCCTCTTTCCTGGACAACGCTTGCAAGGCAACTAAGGCAGGCTGCAACACAAGGCCGATACCGATGCCTTCAATAGCAAGTACTAATACATATACAGGCACCGAAGTATCCAGGGAGAATAGAATTTTGAGGCCAGCACCCAAGGTCCACAGGGCCATCCCTGAGTACAAGACCGGTCCGTATCTTGCAATCTTACTCATTATGGGGCCAGAAGCCACTCCAGCAAGGCTCTGCAGGAGCAGCAACGGAAGAACAAGAATTGCGCTCTGCAAAGCAGAGTATCCACGGACTTGTTGAAAGTAGATAGGTAAAAAGTAGATATCGATCTGCCACACAGAGTTGTAAAGGGCGCTCTGAACCATAATTGCAGCTGTAGACCTTTGGGTAAACAGACGCAGTGGGATAATAGGAATACGGGCAAACCTCTTCTCGATGACAGCTAAGACGATAAAGAAGACGAAACCTATCGAGAGCATCGCAATGACCAAAGCACTGTTCCAGGGGAAGATGCTACCTCCCGAGTTGATGGGGACTAGGACAAAGACGACGGCGGTGACAGCAGCACCAAGTCCAAACCAGTCGATCTTTGCGAGTTTCTCTCGCCAACTACCAGTGACTGGCTTAAGTGGTAGGGCCATCGACATGGCAAGTAGGCAGACAGCAGCCAATATAGGTGGTACCCGGAAGATCCATCGCCAGCCATCGCCGTCGGTACTATCGCCATCTATGAAGGCGGCGGCGAGAAAAGGGCCCGTGCCAGCACCGAGACCGATAGCCCCACTGAGCATTCCTTGGTACTTCCCTCGTTCCTTGAGGCTGACAAGATCACTAACGGTGATCTGAACAAGAGAGCTAATGCCACCACCTCCCACGCCGCTTAGCGCACGGCATACATATAGCCACGTCACATTTGTGGCAAAGCCGCAAAGGATATCACCAACGATTAGGCAGCCGATAGATGCCAACAAGACAGGTTTGCGACCAAAGATATCAGAGAGCCGGCCGTACAATGCTTGAAAGCTGGTCTGACCCATCAAGTAGGCAGTACCAACCCAGGTGATGCTGCTTCCTGCATCCAGCGACCGTGAGATTGCTGGCAGTGCTGTGGCAACAGAGTTGATATCAAGGGTAGAGATGAAGTAGATAAGTGCAAGGCACAAGTACGCCGCCATTAGCCGACGAAATGGCAGGCGAGATGTCTGGTCATCAAGTGCGTCTTTGCTGCCATGTTCCCTGGCATTGGGGCTTTGCTTTGGGTCTAATCCTGTCCTCGGGTCTGGGGGGATGGGGATTGCTTCTCCAGGCCCAGCTTCAAGGTCGCCAGATGCTTGAGTGACGACACCTCCGGCGGGTGGCAACTCCGCCTTGACGCCGTTGGGTTTATCTCGAGAGTGTGGGGTGGCAGGAACGGTCATGTCTGAACTGGGAATACGTCACGTCCTTTGGACGCCAGAAGCTGTGAGCTGTGTTGAATGGGCAAGGACAAGCAGGAAGCATTTCTACCAGACAGCGACGGGATTCCAAAGCTGGGGCCGGCTGTGCCAGAAGTCGCTAAACGTTCTGCCATGGGACATTGTCTCATCCCCGCACTATAGATTCCCCCCACCCCGTCAAGCTTAATCTCGATATATAATTGGCTGACTTCGTGCTTTAAGGTGATCCTCGATACGAGCCGATTGGCGCCCTTGCAACGGCTGCTTATCGAAAGCTCTCGCGGAGCCTCACTGGGTAGAACGCAATGATAGGCCGTTCTGGTGGCAGAGATCGGGTGTTCTGGTATGATTTCATGTTGGCGACTACGGGCACCATCTTCCGTGAGGATCTACGATATTGAAGAGTAGGCCTGCGGTTCTGGATAACGGCAGGGACGAAATGTCACAACTCGTCAATAGCACTACCCGATACCGGTGTCCCTTTCCTTTTCCAGGTGAAGGAATTGGTGCCTGTCTCGCATTTCGGATGGCGTGATGCCGCAGATGTTTGCATCACGCCTCAACGGTCTACGCGACTTCTTCAGGTTCATCGTACTCCAGTCAGCCTATCCCCATGCACCTCTCAGGCTCCTTTCTAAGTGGTCCGGCCGAGATCCACCATATGACGCATGTCAGACCCGAGGGGCCATTCGCTACCGCAACGTGTGTTGCTCAGCCATCTGATGGACTTTTACTGTCATCACCGTATTCTTTTACAACTGTAAACGGGCACGTTGTAGGTTGCCGTCCGAGATTTGGTCACATATCCAGGTCGCATGTGACCAAATTGGCGAAGTACCATGCATGCACGATCCTCTTGTCGCAGTCTGCCTACGCGACTAGGTGTCCTGTAGACATATGGCAAATGTTGCTCTTGTACTGGTTTTCTGCTGTGATGGGAGTTATGGCTTGCATAGCCCCCCTTGTCCCGCGGAGTCATTTCCGGCAGCCATGGACTTTCTAGAGATCACCCCAATTGACAATCACGTCATGCATAAAGCTTGACATTCGTTAGCGGGCGGCCCATTCCCATTGGATCCTAACCCATGTTAGAAATCCATATTTCGAACTCAGGATTGCACGAAAAGGCGAAGATAAGCTTCAGGCTGACAGGGTGCCTATGCATGTAAGATTGTGTGCTCCAGGCAATGCAGTGGTATCTCAACAATAGACGATAGATATGTACCTACTCTCAAAGAGGTATCTGGGTCGCACAACGTGTGTCGCGTGCTATCTTTCTGCTTCCAGCAAGATCTGCATGACAAGCTGTGGCACCCAAATGCGTCGGGGATTCTCCAGGGATGGTCTCCCTGGAGTGCAAAACTGCGCCAATCTGGTAGTTTCATTACTACAATGTCGATTTTCAAAGTATTCAGTTGATTCTCCCATGTTGCATTAAGTAAATATGGAACGGCAAGGAGCCTTTTAAAAGGCCCATGATTCCCACGGACACTAAGTTAGTGCTCGTTGTGTGTAGTACTACCTCCCTCTGAAATCCCGACTACTGCAAAGAGTCTGCGACTATCTTTTTCTGAATCTCAAGAGCCAAGACTGTGCACAAAATGTCGACTGTTACCAGGATCAAGGCGGGTCTGACCCAGTTTCACGACGCAGTGGGGCATTGTGTTGACGTCCAAAACAGGTCAAGACACCTCTCGTCGAGATGAACGGCGACGAAATGACCCGCGTTATATGGGCTGAGATTAAACGTCGTTTCATTCATCCATACCTGGATGTTGACTTAAAGTACTTTGATCTGGGCCTCCCGAACCGCAATGACACAGATGACCAAATTGTGTATGATGCCGCAGCTGCCATTGGGGAATACGGTGTCGGTGTAAAATGTGCCACCATCAGTCCTGATGCGGAACGAGTCAAAGAATTCAACCTCAAGAAACGCTGGCCATCGGCTAACGGAATCATCCGCAATTATTTTGGTGGCACCGTATTCCGTGAACCCATCATCATTCCCTCTATCAAGCCCTACGTATCTCGATGGACAAAACCTATCGTCGTTGGGCGCCACGCCTATGGCGATCAGTACAAGGGGCAAGACTTCGTTGTTCCTGGCCCAGGAACACTTGAATTAGTATATACCCCAACAGGGGGAGAACCAACGCGCATCGAAGTCTTCAAATACGAAGGCAGCGGTATAGCCCAAGCACAGCCTAATACGGATGTGTCCATCCGGGATTTTGCTCATGTCAGCTTCAAGTATGCGTTGAGTAGACAACTCCCACTATATCTTGCCACCAAGGACACTGTCATGAAAAAGTACGATGGTCGGTGTCGTGACATCTTTCAGGACATATACCAAGCTGAGTACGAGAGCGAGTTCAAGAAGGCTGGACTGTCTTACTCCCATCGACTAATTGATGACATGGTCGCGTACATGGTTAAGAGTCAAGGAGGTTTCATCGTTTCACTGAAGAGTAAGTCGTTTAACTCTGTTCACGCCTTAAACCTTCCAACGAATGGAAATAATCGCTGGACTCTGCTGACATTGGCTTTGCTGCTCTCAGACTACGATGGCGACGTACAGTCTGATATCGTGGCACAAGGGTTCGGTTCTTTGGGCCTAATGACAAGTGTGTTGACAACCCCTGATGACAACGCATTCGAAGCGGAAGCTGCACACGGAACTGTGACTCGGCATTTCCGCGAGCATCAAAAAGGCAACCCGACGTCTACAAACCCAATTGCTAGCATCTTTGCGTGGACGCGGGGCCTGAAACGACGAGGTACAATTGACCTCACACCTGATGTTGTATCCTTTTCTGAGGACTTGGAAAGAGCCTGCATTGAGACTGTAGAAATCGATGGAATCCTGACAAAAGATCTCGCTGTAGTTTCAGGGAGAGGGGACAGCTTTGTTCACACCGAAGAGTTCTTGGATGCAATTGAACGGAAGTTAAAGTCAATCCTGGCGTAGTTCTTGTTTCTATAACATATACTGAGCTGTTAGCCAAATTCACTCAGCATCAAATATTACATAGCCTGCAGTCAGCGTAGAATTACACGTACAGACTGTCTATGACTAGGTCATACGATGAAGTCATCGTGGTAGTGACGGAAATTATCTGCTAAACTAAATACACGCATGTCATTTCGATAGCAATTCGCAATATTTTCCTCAGTCATCCTTTACCGGTCTCTTTTCACTTCGGAAACCAGAATCTTCCTCATAAAAAGATATTCATGAAGATGAGGTTTCAGAAAGAGCCAGTACGGCGTATACCAGTCCTGTTTCAGCATGTTATCTCACGTCAGATCACGTCAACATCCATGCTCAAAAGTTCTGGCAGCCCATTCAGTAAAGTAAAGAGCAAATCAGATGTAACGGACCCAGAGGACGAACGGCAATCGCGGGTCACAACCGAAGGATTATATGCATGGACCAGGCTTTGGCTTACCACCATCGTGCAATTATATGTTCTGTTGGCAAGGTTGCCATGATGCACTGTTGAAAAACGGATAAGAAGCGAGACAAGGAACATGCAGCAAGCTTGGCAGGGGGATAACGTGGCAACGAATCACTCCCTTAGGAAGCTTATCACGCGACACCTCAGGACAACATGTCGAGTCTGCATAAATGACCCGAGCCATGACTAGATAGGATCAGGTTCACATATCCCTCTTGCAAGCTGACATGGATTCATTGGACTCATGCAGTGCAGTCTCACACCGGTAGGGAAAGATATGCATTGGTTCCTTGTTTTCATTTGCGATGGATCGCCCATTACTGCTCAATTGAGTCCTTGCCGCAGAGAACAAACTGTAGAGTGCAACCGCATTCTATACAACTCGTGACGCAAGTGGCTTCAGCGCGGAGTAATAGGATTCTGACGTTGACGTTCTTGCTGCAACGCGAGCGCTTCTATGTGTACCACTGTGGTCGTGAAAACCAATTTGTGTGGTGTATATATGAAGGATGGTTCCTTCAAGCCATGGCCTTTAGGTATACATGGCATCTGACCGCGGCTTATGCGGATCATCGTATCTTGTTTTGATTCATACTCTTGGTTATCTTTAAGCAAAATGTCTACATCAATCAAGTCGCTACTGGCGCACAATGACGGAAGGATCCGCCTCCTAGAAGCTCATGATCGCGCGTCGAAAGAGGTCATCCGACGAACAGTCAGCAAGGACGGCGAAAGCTTTCATGGCTTCTGGATCAGCGGTTTGACTCAAACAACCCATCTCGGCATTCCAGACACTGAACTCATTTCACCGTTGAAGAGAGCTTCCTTGTTTGGTTTCAACGACTATCTGCACCAAAAAGATACCCGTCCACTGTGTGCGGCTTTTGATGCCGACAGTGGTGGTGAATTGGCTGATATTCCCGCCCTGGTCGCCATCCTGGAAATCAAGGGAGTTTCGATGATAATCATTGAGGACAAGGCTGTCTCTGAGCCGGGCAAAAAGGTCAACTCTCTGAAAGAGACCTCTGGATCTCAGGCACAGGCAGATCCTCATGAGTTTTCCAAGACACTTCAAGCTTTCAAGCAAGCTTCAGCTGGCAAGGATATACTTATCACAGCCAGAATCGAGAGTTTGACCACTCGAATCAGTAAAGAAGACCCCGTTGAGGAGGATAACTCCATTCAGGCAGCTCTTCAGGACGCACAGAAGCGCGCTATCATTTACAGAGATGGTGGAGCTGATGCCATCATGATCCATAGCAAAGATACTGAGCCGCACGAGGTTCTCACCTTTCTCCGACACTTTCGAGCTAAGGATGCCACCACGCCGTTAGTGGTGGTACCAACGACGTACTCTAAAACAGCACGCGCGGCTTTGTATGAAGCTGGCGCTAACGTGGTCATTTATGCGAACCACCTAATGCGTGCCAGAATCAAGGCCGTGGCTCCGCTCACAGACCAGCTGCTAAGTAAACATCCTACCTTGTTTGCTGAAGATGCCGAGTTACGTGCCTGTGTGGAGGCTCAGAACTACGGGTGCTTGCTCAATATACTCTTGGAAAGGAGTCTGTCGGGAAATCAAACAAGAGAGGCAGATGAATATCGAGCGTTAGCAGAGAGCCATGCACTTGAGAATATGAAAACTGTGGTACAGAATCTAGCCGACGGCGACCTCGCAGGCTGCGAGGGCGATGAACGTATCATTTCTGTCAAGGAGTTGCTGAAGATTAATGCTCGTCAAGTCTCGGTCATTTGAGATTATTGAGACTCTTTCCCCGTTAGTCAAGCCGTGCCTTATCTTTGGATATCACACAGTATTCAATAAGATACATCGTATCAAGTTCTTCAGAAGCATGCATTCGACTTAAATGACATAGGGATCAGTCCAGAAGGATCGGTCGAAAGGGACGAGGTAGCAGCAGCAAGTGTAAAATGAATGATTGTAATAAAATCTGTGGGAGTCGAAAAGAACGGCTGAAGCGGTCTTTGGTGGATACTTTTCCAGTCATGTACTGCAATGTTTACAAAACTTGATACGTCAGTCTGGCGCGGCGCGGCGCAATCCATTTCTCAAATGGAGACGTGCAGTCAGTTAGCTGGCACTCCATTGTTTTTCGTGGCATAAAAAAACCTTTCAGACCGCGTCTTGCATCCATCAAATACTACGCGACGCGTCGCTGGCCCATTCTATCCAGTCTCTGGCCCTTTCCGCTCACTCTTGGGCATCGACACGTTTCTTACTCTCACAACACATTATGAGACTTGCATCCCACCCTGAGATTTTGCCGGGGAATATCATCCCGCTGTGAGATCTACATCCCATCGCCACTTTGCAGGACTTGCCTCTCATCATTAGTTCATGATTGGTTACGCCTGTCCTTGACATAGTCACGCACGCAACTCGAAAGCGACTCATGAATACCATCCCCGTCGCATCCCATCAGTCCACCCATACACTCGATTCAGAAATCCTACGGCAATTCATATCGTTGTCGATCAATGACATACAGTATGGCAGCCAACACCACCAAGAAGAAGGGCACGATTGAGTGCCTTCCAGTCGAGCTCGTCCAACGCGTGTATGGCGAGCTGGACCTGCCCTCGATCACGGCCTTCGCCCTTACTTCCAGACGCTTCTATGAGACTCTCCGACGTGATTTGGGCATCATCCTCTATAAGGTGGTGCAGAACTATGTCGGTTTAGACATCATGCCTCTCGCGGTCGCTCATTTCGAGGCGAACAGAGAGGAGTGGAAGTCCCTAAAAAGCGACGGCCTCCAATGCTCTTAGGAAGAACTTTGTGATAAGGTCGATGGCTTTTGCACGGAACACTTCGTTTACAATAAACGTCTGCATTGGTTCGCGAAGGGCAAATACTCATACAGAGACGCGATGCAGATGGTTGAAACTCATGACGACGCCCGACTGTGGGCTTCATCGCACTGCTGGAATTTCTCTTCTAGGTCGGCAGCAGAGACCGCTAGGATCCTGAAATCAGTCTACATCATGCAGATCATCCGAAGCCTGATGCCCTGCAACACCCCAGCAGGTCAGCCGAATCCGCTACGCAAGTTCTAGAAGCACTTTGCTCCGTGGGAATACCGCCAGTCTAAGTTTTCCTTCTTGACTGCAACCTACATCACAAAAGATTGTAAGAATGGATCATGATAAGGCATTTACTCCAGAGAAGAAGAACTGTCTAACTTCTGGATTAGTCCTCGAGTGTGTCCTTCCAGATACGAAGAAACTCATGCGCCATGCTCTGTTACTCTTTGATAGACATGGGATTAGCATTCCAAGGCTAGTTGGCAAGAATGGGAAGGCATGGCTACAGCAGGAATTATCGCAGCTGTCGCAGCTTTTCTTGGATTACGACGACTGGAGCATACCGTTCATTTGGCCAGCTCACCCCGATGGCAGCTGGAGTTGGCTCGTGGGTCCTGGCGAAGTCAAGATGATTCGCCGCCAGGATCTCAGAGTCTTTTTCTCCCGGCATCCGCAGCCGGAAGGGAGCCTTGCCGCTGAGCTATGGCTAGAACATATGCTTTTCATGGGATGCCACCGCGATCCCGGCATATTTTCGTTTCTACGCAAGCGCGGCGATGAAATCCTGTTCTGGGACAAGGAGCGAATGAAAAAAGTCTACGGCGACGAGGAGGATCCTCCACATATCATGGAAGAGATCATGGACGCCTTTGTGGGCCAGGTCGTCGACTACACTTCGCACCGACCTGACTAATGCCAGCATTTCGGTTGGCTCCGGGGCACAGTACTCAATAGCTGAGGAGTATGATGGAGACCAATGCGTCGTAATGTCATGAGTGTCAGGAGGCCAGCATAATGATGTGGGTGACTTATGGAACAGAGATCATGAACGATCTGGTAATGTTTAATATCGGCGTGTGTTTGCTTAGATCGAGGACCAAGGACAATCTGATAATGTGTAATAATGGTGTGTGGGAATTATGGAACGAGGGTCAACCATAAAACAGAGTATGTAGTAAGGCTATGTTCCTGAGTCGCAGTTTAGGTAGCTACAGAGTACTCTCCAAGCCCAGTCTAGGAAGACGTACAAGACATGCGCTAGTGAGCCGGGTTTCCTAGTTCTTCCCATGCTGTGAGGTCCCAACTGTAGGCGGGTAATAGTTGTCACAATAAAACAGGCATGAGAGCATGGAAATTGACTAGAGTTGATCCTGAAGGAGCTACAAATGAAATAGGCTATAAGCCTTGTTATATAGAGGGCGATCCCCCTGGATTAACGTCGTTCCGCTCGTCCGTATACCTAGCTATCTCCTATATCGTGACAACAGTTGTATACATTCAGTGCTCCTTGGTTACTGCAAGTGATGTGTAAGGTATGCAGCAGGTATACGTCTGTGCTCTGTATGTCGAGCGACTGAATCTCAAATTGATCTTGTATGTACAGGCACGGAGAAGGCCGAAATATCTTCTCCAGGCCGGAATAGTAGCTGATATTTTATATCTCCCTGTTCCGCGAATCCAATGCTCTATTAATCGATTGCATTTAGAACATTTGCCGCCGTCCCGTCTGGCCGCCGGTTTGCGGCAACAGCCGCAATTCTTTTCTTCTGGTCCAGGGTTGCGGCTTGACCAGTGAATCATCATCGCCGTCGAGCAAACGTGGAGTAACCACCCCTCCATTCTTCTCACCACCCTGCGAGTTACCAAACCAAAGCCCGGACACGTTCTCGAGGACTTTCCGTTTGCTTCATTCACTTTACCCCTCGCACCTCGATTGTCCTGCCATCTTCACCATCTTCGCACGCTGAGACCCTTCAGAATCTCACCAGCCAGCAGAGTCTCAGCTTCATTTCACTTCGTCTTCGACCCTCTACTAACATCAAGCTGGATTTCCATCACAAACCATCGACCTGCCCACAGTTCTATCGAGCGAGCATCCCCAGCGCCATCATGACGACTGTACAGGAAGCCTCGAAGAGCTCTCTCGAGCATCTTCCCGTCGAGATCATCCAGCAGGTGTACGGGTTTCTCGATCTGAACTCGATCAAGCCTCTAGCACTCTCATCCAAGCATCTCCTAGCGGCATTTCAACGCGCTGAGGGTCACATCGTGTACGCCTCAATCAAGCACACTCTCGAGCCTGAGATCCTACCACTGGCCATCGCCTACTTCGCCGCAGCCAAAGCAGGTTGGAGGCAGACCACAGACGTCACTCGTGAGACCAACTGGGAGGAGCTGTGCGTCAACGTCGACCAGTTTTGCGCGACGTACATCGATCATCGCGGCAAGCAACCGTCACTCCCTGTCCAGGACTTCAGCTATTCCGCAGGTCGAGACATGATCTCCTTCCACCACGACGTGATGACATTCGCAGTCAGCTACTTCCAAATGTCGGATGAGTTCAGACCATCAGACCGTGAATGCGGCCGCGTCCAGCGAACGACCTACATCATCGAGATCATCCGAACTCTGATGCCCCTCCAGCCTCCCGAGAACAGCCCAGACCCACTGCAGGTGTTTTGGAAGTATATCTCGCCTTGGGATTATCGTCAGACCCGGTATCTGCACCTGTGTGCCATCGACACTGTTGGTCAAAGTATGTGCTGTCCACGAAAACAGTATGCAGGAAGCGTGGTGCTAACAGGATCATTAGTTTGCTGCCTCCGATCCCCCACGGGCTATCGCAGCTTGCTGGGCCAACACGAGCGTGGGCTCGCGGCTCGTTTTGGAGCCACCTTTGAGAGACTTTGCTTCGAGAATAGCCCCGCGTGGTTGAGCAGTCAGATTGACAGTGTGTGGCCGCGACGTCACATCCCGAGACTTCGTTTCCGAGACGGACTCGATCACGCTCTAGGCAGCTGGAGCTATTTTGCAGACCCCAATAGCCCCGACACCCTGAACGCGACAGCTCTTGGAGATTTGCTGAAGCGATTCCCATCTCCCGAGGACAGATTCGTCGTCAATCTCTGGTTGCACGACGTTCTAGATATTGGGACAGCAGAGGAGCTTTTCGGCAAGTCATTGCTATATTTCATGGGTGATCGCATCATGTTCTGGGACCGCGAAAGGGTTGAGCTGCACGCTCCAGACTACTGTGCTATGGTCACAAGCGATCAGCTGGTAGAGGCGGTGGACGGGAAGGTGGTCGACTACAGCGACATGGATCCCGAATACGGAGAGTAAGGGCTGGTTTCGAGTCCCCAGGTCTATTTGGGTGCATGGCGCTATGAACAATGAACAGTATGGATATGGGTAGTTTCTGGTCGATGAGGACTGTGGGCAAACACTTGCGCGGAATTGGCCTCTGATTTAGTAGCACGTGCGTCTGTCGATACTCATGGCGAACCTCTTAGAGCATCAGGAATATGAATAGTTGTACATTTATGCTGCTTTGAGGTCTTGCCACATGAGGCACCCTGATACACTAGAGTCGACATTAGACCGTGAGGATATCTTTACGGCAGTAGCTGATCTTGAGGCGCGTACGGAGGTGTCCACAGGCCTCTTCCCTCCTCCCTCTATCTCCCCGTGGTTGGGTGTGTTACTCTTCGCGCTGCCACTCCCTGATATCGATTTATATTCTACTCATTATTTTACGTGGCCACGATCCCCTGACCCTCATCAAAACGTCAACAATAGTGTGTATCACTGCGTTTATGATCCGCGGCAGACGGCCCCTTCTGATCCGAACAGCCATGGCAAAGGACAACCCGAACGGGGCGACGAGAGCCAAGAGCGCACTCGAGCAACTGCCCACTGAGATCACGCAGCACATCTTTGGCTATCTCGACCTCCGAGGCGTTGACAACCTTGCATTGACCTCGAAACAACTCTATGCGACCTTGAAACACGGAGAACGCACAATTCTCTGTCAGTGGATAGAGAGCCACATTGAACCCGAGCTCATTTCCCTCGCGATGGTTTATCTTGTGGCGAAACGTGCTGCCTGGAAGCCAACTATCGGTGAACATATCCAAGGGACATGGAGAGAGTTGTGCAGCCACATTTCAAAGTTCGGCAAGCAATACCTTGCTAAAGAAGCATTACAGCTGACTCAGGTGCCGGCCGAAGTCGACCGCACCTTGGCCGTGCGGATGGTGTCTGTCCACCGAGCCATTCTGGCTCATTCCAGATACTACTTCAGCTTCGTCACACTTTTCGACCCCTCTCCAACCGAGCTCTTCCGATTCCATCGCATCATGTACATCATGGAGATCATCCGAATCCTAATCCCGGTTGTGCCACCGCGAGGAGAGCCTGACCCGATTGTCCACCTATGGCCCCACCTAGCGCCATGGGAGTATCGACAAGCAAGATTCATCTGGGAATTTGACTTGGTTGAGGATTTGCGAGAAAAAGGTAACCATCATGCGGCTAAGCACTCCTGGTTCAGCCAAATATTACCTTGCACATTTGAAAGTCGAAGCCATCTCCGTACCCCTTTGACACCCTGGCCATTGAACTTTTAGCGCCTTTACTTACCAGTAATTCACTCAGAACTCAAAAGCACACCGTGCAGGGTCCCCAAAGGTCCCTCTGACAACAGGTGGCTTACCAACAAATTCGGGGTAGAGTTCATCGACCTGTATAAGCGCCACGGCGACTCCTGGCTGAGCGATGAACTCAGGACTTCCCGAGCGTGCCTTGGATTGCACCTAGAGGAGCTCCGAACGACTCTTGATCATCCAATCGGCAGCTGGAGCTGGTTATGGAGCCCTACGAGATCAAGAGATTTTGCAAGCACGAGATGGCAGAGTTTCTCCGACGCTACTCTAGCAGATATGACAGTGCTGAGCTGACCTTTGGCTACACCAGGTTCTCTTCCTTGGCACCGAGATCAATAAGGACCAGGAGCCGTTGGTAGATGCCTTTGACGAGCATAGCTTGTTCTGGGACAGGGAGAGAGTCGATAAGGAAACGCCATACCTTGCAGGAACTCAGCGTTTCGTCACAGCTGACGAGGTAGCCAGCGGAGCAGATGGCATAATGCTGGATTTCCGTTTGCACGATTCTTGTTCCGAACTCAGGACATATAATGACCCCTCTGCCTGGTTGGACCAATGGCTATGAGATGAGAAGAGGCTATGGTTGAGCTCGAAAGGAACAGACGCGGCGCATGTGTGACCGAGCTGGTGTTACGAGATATTATATCCAGGAGACATTTGGAGGGTATATCCTGACTGGGAGTGGCGAATATCCGGTGTATACTGAGGTTCGGCTGCCCCACCAAGGCCATACAAGCCAAAGATGCGTGATGTGGCCACGGCAGGATATCGCAACTTTGATCGCTGAGACAGACAGGTAGGTAGATCTGAACACAGTCTGGAAAGAAGAGACCTTCATTTCGATATGTGGAGGTAACATCCATAATCATTGAGGACTCCATCATCTATCAGCAAGTAGCCTACATGTACTTTTGGGGGCCGGGAAATCGCGACTCCATCCTCCTTTATTCGCAAGACCATAACTAGACATCGTGAAAGGCCCCACGGGCGAACGCGTCAATCATCATCAAAATGCAGTACGCACTCATGAGCATCATGGTTCCAAAGCGGCCTCATCCTATTTCTTGTCCTCGAAGTAGAACTTGCCCAGTCCTACTCCTCCCTTGGTGTTCTCCAGCGTCGGCGAAGCACCGCCGAGACGGCCCTCCCCGCCGTCCAACCTCTCGTGAAGGATGCGCTCGGCCGCCTCTCTCGGCGTAGACCCCACAGACCCCGGGCCAGGCTGCTGCTGCTGCTGCTGCTGTTGCACCGGGACCGGGCCGGACGTGGTGGTGTCGACGAACATGTCGTCGTCGGCCGTGCCAACGTGGCCGCCCCCGTCGACGGATACACCGTCCATCATGCGCGCGTCGCGCCGCTCCGTCTGGGCCGAGGCGCTTACGGGCGCCTCGCCGCTATCCCTCAGCTGCTGCGAGCGCAGCACGGCGGCCTCGCTCAGGCCCGAGCTGCTGCGCTCCAGGCCCCAGGCGCCGGTGGCGCCCACCGTGCCCGGGAGCGGGCGGCGGTGGTATATGGGGCCGCTGACGGTGCTGTTGGCGCCCTCGCCGAAGCCGACCAGGCTTGCGGTGCCGTCGTCGCTCATGCGGTCCTCGAAGCCGCCGACGGAGCGGCTCGTCATGTCCTCGTCCAGGGCGTCGACCACGCCCGAGGTGGAGCCGACGTCCATGGTGCGGTAGTCGGTGTCCATGCTCATGGTGTCCTCGTCGACCTCGGTGGGGTCATCGCCCAGGTCGCCGCCCTCGGTCGTGGTGCGCCCGCCAAAGCTGCCCGTCGCCGAGGCGGTGCCCACGGTGCTCATCTTGGTGCCGGCGGCCGTGGGCTGCCCGTGGGAGTCAAAGTAGGCGGGCGCATTGGGCAGGGCGCTGATCTGCTGCTGGGTCTGGGCCGAGGGGAATCCGGTCGAGGTCGGGGTGGTCTGGGGCGAGTTGGAAGAGTGGCCGGGCTGGGGTGGCTGCTGCTGCTGCCCGGACGGGGCGCGCAGGGTCGAGACCCGCTCGAGCCCGGCCAGGCGCGAGATGCGGTCGGCGCGCTCGGCCTCGAGGCTGTTGGTCGAGGCATTGTGCTGGTGGCCCCGTTGGCCGCCGAAGCCCGGGATGGCATGGGCGTGGCCGCGGTGGCCGTCTTTGATGGCGGTGGTGGACAGGGCGGAAAGGGAGGTGGTTGTGCTCGTCGGGGTCCCACTTGGATAACGCAGGTTAGTAGCTGACGGAGGGGGCCAGGATGCTAACAAAACCAGAGAACCTACGGCATCTCGCTAGGAGTGTCGGGATTCGACGGCGGCTGGGGCAGGTTGATAATCATGGGAGCTGTCTGTTGCGACATGGTGGTGGTGGTGGTGGTGGTGGTGATCAGCCTAACAGCTGATGGTCTGTGACTTGGGTATAGTTGCTACGTTCACTGTAGGTGACGGTTCGCTGCGCCGAGCTGGATGCTAAGAAGGTCGCTCGCTGGGACTAGAATCCTCCGCTGATGGTTCCTGGATGCTGGTCGCCTTGATCGTATCTGTTCGCTGTCGATGGGTCTATCGCTGGATGGGTTGGTGGTGCATCCAGAAGTAGAGTTCAGCTCTCGAAGGAATGACGTCGCAACAAGATGGATGGATCACAAGGGTTCACAACTCGGGTCCCAGGAAGCTTGGACGCCCTTTTTTTTCGGGCGGCGGGGCACCCCTGTAGATACTTGCCCAGTAGAACATCTTGCTTTCCGATCGAAGAGTCTATCGCCATTCGGAGCGGAAAGCCGGCCAATGGCAAGGAGATATCTAGAAATGAAAGAGAGAGAGAAACCCCAGCTGGTTGGTCCAAGATGGCATCGTGCCCCTTGACTCCGGGCCGTCTCATTGTCTGGGTTGGGTAGTGACCACTTGCCATCGTGAGCCCTTGAGCCCTTGAGCCCCGCGAAACGTGAAACAATGGACCGTCGAGTGGGCTGCTGGGCGGGCCATTTTAGTGGGTTGGTGCCATGACGTCGCCTAGCTGATCGCGGGGTGCAGACAAGAAAGAGACCCCTGAAATTGGAGATGAACGCCAAGACTTTCTCGAGAATCTGATCACGATGCACCTGGTAGCAAACCAGTCACATGATTTCCACCATACCAATATCCGTCTGTCTCCCAATGCTTTATCGACTTCCCAGTATTCCAATAGATCTCTGCGCGACCAGATGCTACTTGGTTCTCACCTTTACAAAGAAAATTTAGGTGCGAGCACTCAATGCCGCTCGCTGTTGTACAGTGGTGAGGCTGTGAGTACCTAGTTGTCTCCTCTCCCATTGAGCTCACGGCTGTCTGGCGATGCATATTAAACATATAACATCCCTGATTTGGGGGCTTGCACGTCGTGTATTTCTCCCCCGAGACTGAGGTGCATGACGGACTCGCTGTCTTCGACCTGTATCATGGCAGAGAGTTCATGGGGTAATGGCATAGCTCCCCATCGTAGCTTGCCTCGCGCCAACTCCTTAAGATGATCCTTATCACCGAGACCCTCCATGGGAAGCAGTGGTGCTGTTGACTCGTTTTGCGCGGCTATGTTACACTATCAGCAAGAAATTTACCTTTGAGAATATAGAGGGAAGCTGACCGGTGTTACGCGACCTGAGAGGGGGATGGCACGCGGCTGACAAGACGAGACTGTTTGTCCCTCCAACCACCATGTCGTTCTTCAGTTTCCGATACCTAAAAAAGAAAGGGGACACGATGAAAACAACGCCCACGCAGGATAACACAACTGTGCTTAACCCGGAAAAGCCGATCCCTACAGTAGTGCCCTTGGGGAGGCCAAAGCTATCTGCCACTTCGTTGAAATTTGATAAACTAGGCGTTCGATCTATTTACATTGTCAATGAGACGTGTTGCTCTCTGAATGCAAAGAGAGCTACTTACGCCGTTCAATAAATAGAAGAAACAGAGAGTTGGAGAGAAGCCAATGAAGAAGCGTGCTGATGGCTATGAGTGGGATGCTGTACTTATATGGCAGTTGAAGGCGGTAGGTTGATACTTGCATGCCGGATGGATATGATACTCGCAGGGGGGTATATCCACCACCATAGGAATTCCATTCTTGCTCAACCTTGAGTTGTGTGTGCAGTGTGTTGATTGTGAGATAGATAAATGAGAGAATGACTTGAGGTGTGTTGACGACAATGAGTATGGCAAGGTAGCTCGTAGACCCATACAGCAAATAGCCGAACGTGGTAGTCTCCGTATTTTCAGACGGCCCAAACTCCCCTAACCTACACGAGATCAGTCTTATTTCGAATTCTCACACTGCTGTGCAGCGAAACTGCTTACCCTGACATGCTGCTGAAGATAAGAGCCACAATCACCATGACCAGAGCTAAGAAGCTAGGGTAGTATACTTGAACCCAAATACCCCGCCCAACTGCTGAGTGCAAGCCTTGGGTCTTAGTAAGCCACCTTCCCGGCCGATGTACAAATGTAAGCGCCGGATCTTGGGTAGTGGAATACGCCTTGCGCGGTTTGCACTCAAGGTTCTGGGCGTCTGAAAAGCCTAAAGATCCAAGACCCTCGGTGACAGGGTCCGGACCCGTAATGAAAGATTCAATGGCGTCTCCGGGTGTCACGAGGGCGACTTCCGTCAACTTGCTCAAGATGAAAATGCATGTGGCCACTTTTATTAGAACGCATAGTATGACAATTAACAACAGCGTATTGGAAACCCTTACTTGACATGTGGTTGGTTCGGCCAGACAATACTTAATCTGCAGAGTTCTTGCGCCTGTACGAGCAATGTAGCCTTGGGAAGTTTCTTCAGCCGTAGTTATCCCTTCCAGACCATCATCTTCGAAAGAGACTGAGTTGGGATCTGGGTAAACAGAACTATAGAGTGGATAGGAGGTGTGCAGTCCGAAGAGTCGCCCACACGAATGGTAATAACTGCTTGTAGATGTCCAGTACTGGGAAGCGAGGGGGGTGTCGACGGTGCATTGCGTCCAGTACCATAGGGAGTTGACGCCATTTGGCGGCATCCTTGAGTTCCACGTATTACTTAATTTGCTCTCAGGGGTAAAGTCAAAGACTTGGCTCCGAATCCACCCTTGATTTGAGGTAGTCCCAGAGTCCACGACCATGACAAGGTCCCGGTATTGGGTGTGTACTTTGGAAGGCCTGAACTCCGCCATGCAAGCTGCTACATTCAAATGCACCCACTCCAGGCTCTTTTCAGCAACACTTGAGACATTTCTCGGTAGCTCACTTCCTTGATCGATTAGGTATCCCTGGTCGAATATATTGCGGTCTCCAAACCCCTGGATTCTATAAATTGTTTGGTTTGAAGTTATTTCTCCATCGTGCCAAAGCTGCTGTGCTGGTGACGATGTCCCGCTTCCCGCTAGACTAGCTCCAGGTAGCCAGTACGTTTTGTTCTCGATGCCGTTGGCAACAAATTGTTCAGTCGCTATAGCAAGATTCCAGCGTTGACTTTGGTAAGCGGTCTTATATACAGCGCTGTTGAAGAAGAGATGTAGGGGAATGCTACTCATAAGGAGCATGACCCAACAAATCTGCTTCATCCGCGACAGAGCAGGTAGATTTCTCGTCGATTGAAGCCCTATATCTAGGGATCGTAGATACTGATGAGCGCGATCAACTTCGCCACGGGACGGAGATGTAACAATTTGCATAAAGAAGTTGGAAGAGGCCAAAACACCCGTAGACACAATGTTAAGGGCTACGTGCAGCGTGGTGCTTACTGTTGCCGCCTGGCTGCAGGAACCTTGATAAATTCGTGATGTACCAAGGTCTGCGGAAGATTCCTTCCCTTTGAGGGAGACAATGAGGCATATCAGGAGGACCAGTCCACATGTCGAAGCAAGAATGACGTTGACTGCACCAGTGCGACGCCAGCCCCTTTGGGACAGAACGCCTAATGTCTTCATGATGTAAATAAGGGTTATCAGTAATTGATGAGCTCTAGCAAAGGCGAGGAGTGTGGCGGGAGTAATCATAACCTTGGAGAAAGTTGCGAGGCAGAAAGATCCAGCGAAGACGGCAGGATGAGTCGACGTAGCCTTACGATTACGCCAAATTGGCAGCATAATGCGTGCGTGGCTACACAACATTGTCCCTCAAGAGTCAAGTGTCCGATTCCCCACTCACCGTTCCTAATACCATCTTCGAACCCCGGCTTTCCCTATATGGGACCAGGTCTGGTAATCTGAAAAGTACCAGTAACATGAAAACGAAGTCCACATACAATTGCGCCCATCTGAGTTTTAGCTATATTATGTAGCTCCCTTTTGCCGCTTACACTTTGTTTAACCAACCATGATATGGTATCTCTGTTTTATTTCGAACTGTACGGCAAGTAAATCATGAATATGCTCAGTCTTCGGCACGTTCAAGGGGTAGTTCTCTACAGAGATGCCGTGGATGGGGGCTGAGCAGAAGCTGAGATTAGACCTAGCGAATCGGGCGCCTGGTTGACCGAAACGCTAGATGATGCCAAACCCGTAAATAGATTTTCTCGGGTCCAGACGAAGGTGGTCCTTAAACCCCAAAATATACCCCGATGCCGAGCCTGGATCGACTGCTGCGCCACACACAATTTAGATTGCCATCAATTACTCAGGGTATCAGATCAGGCTGTGTGTGACATGGAAGATACTTCTTCTCGAAGAAAGCAAACATAGAAGCCATTACTCTTATCCTCTTCAAAGCATGCTCTTACAATAGGGATTTCACCGAGATTCTACCATTGATCCATTGTTTTCGACCGGCAGTGCAAGTCACAACCGCATGGAAGCCTTTAACCTTACACAATGATTTTGCGTACGAAACTGCTCTGGGTTACCTTGGTGGCGAGGTTGTCTCCTCGCACAGTACACGCAAGGTTTGAGTCACAGACAATATCGAACGAACCGCCACAAAATCTGGGAATCAGTTCACTTAGAAGGCGACCTCATGTCATCAGAGAAACGTCTCGACAATGCCAGCCAGAGCTGGTAGAGGACATATCACCTCAACTGTTCTTCGCTGTAAGATGGAGACGGGGAGGATTTCGACAGACCAGAAAACTCCTGCGAATTTTTCGTCTGGCCAGTGCAGTACTGCCACTAGTTTGGATTTTAGTGTGGGACAAAAGATCGAGTTACGGCAACGTACCCCTTGGTAAAGAATACTGCGTTTCACTGGTAGGCTCAAACGTTCAGTTGGATGAAGCATGGTCAACTGATTGGTGCAGGTTATCGGAATGTCCCTGCTGCTGACGTGGGATATGTTTCGAACCCTACAAGCTCTCTATGAGCGTCCCCCTGGAATTCATCTCGAGGTTTTCTTAATAATTGAGACTGGTATCGGAGTCGTGTGTTTGGTAGATGTGGCCTACTGCGTCGCTGCTGGGTTCATTCGGTGGGGGCTATTGTGGAAATTGCCACTTGTGTGCGTATTTTAAACACAAGGTTGAGGGCAAGGCACTAAGTGATACACAGTATGGCCACATTCTGCCTTGTCGGACTACATATTTGTCGATATCCCAGCCGGCTACGCGAGCGTCAACGTTTCTTCAATCTCAAACCACGCCTAGCTTTTACCGCATCCGGCATACCAGTAGCAGTGTATCAGTCACAGAACGCAGACTGGCCTGTCGAACCGCAGAGGCTGTCATTAGACTCACTGCAAGAGATTTCCAATCCCGCGGATCACGATGAAGACTGATCCTACAGTAGTACGTTGCGGTTTACTAGAAGCAACCACTGATAAGACGAAGGTGAGGGGAACATAATTACGATGACTTTCGTTTCGATCGCTTTCTAGTCTTGCAATAACATACGTACTCCTGGAGCGGGTCGTCCTTGAACCGAAATTGTGGCAAATTCAAACCCTCGGCGTCGGGTTGATTGACTTGGCTTATCGAATGGGTCAAAGCAAGTCATTTTACCTGTGTCTTCCTTCTTGTCCGAATATTTATCAGCTTAAGAGGTAATAAACGACCGGCCTTGGCATGTTCAGGAGAATCAAGGTCTCAGGTAATCAAACGACGGAGCCCTCTTACTTTGAAGCAACCTTACCGGGCCTCACTGTCCAAGATGAGATGCTCGTAGAAAGAGTTTCCAAGACGTCTTAAGAACGTTGTCAAACTATGTATTCAAGGATAATTATTACGTGAAGATTTGGTCATAATATGAGCTCATAGCCCATTGATCGTTGCATGCCCAGGTGCACATCTCAAAATACCCCAGGACTGAAATCGATTACCTGATGCTTCTCCAAAATGTTGTCTATACGCTTGACAAACTCGAGGTGAGCTGGGTCTTTTTCCAAATAGAACTTTCGAGCCTGATCGTTCTCGAACTCGCTGATGAAAGCGTGGGTGAATCCGTTCTGTGGAAGCTTTAGTGTTGACTCTCTCTACCAGGTTTCATCATAAGGGTGCACTTACTGCCGCATCTTCAGGGCTGTTGTTGCTTCCTCCAATAGACGTCCTCACATATTCTTGCTGTGTCTCTGGGTGCTTACAATTCGTCTTCAATGCCAGCATCCGATCGCATGCCTGCTCAGTGTTAACAAGCTTCCAAATCCAGGCTAGCTCAGAGCCACAGACCGCATTGACCTCTTCCACCGGCACTAACGACTTGAATTTGAACAGAACAATGTGGTATATAGTCATCTTGAAAGACGGCAGTGCAAGTTTTGGACTATGAAGGACCCGATGTTGAACTTGAGCTTGGGTACTGCGCGCGGGGCTTGGTTCAATGCGACGTAGGGGAAGTTGACATAAGCTTTCGCCACTTACTTGACAGCAAACCTACCCGACCCCACCAAGGCAGGGGCAATCCTATTGGTCTATCCACCGACCGAGAAAATGTAGACTGGCTGTGGCCATGGTGGTCTTTATGGCGTCTCTATTGCTACGGTTTTGAAACGTACGACGAGCTGTGATGGTCGTGGAACGGAAAGCGCAAGGTTTTTCGCTTGACTAATTTGGGTGCGACGCGGATTTTCGTGTGGCAGAAACGACCCAAGACTTCGCCACAAACGGGCTGGTCTTATTTTGTATATCAATACACCCAGATTACACCATAAGACGTGGGCACATAGTGACATAAGTTCGAATATCGGGAAAGGCTAATTTCTCAAACCGGGTGGATGAATAACATTATTGGCTTCTTTGCTTCCAACGTATTGGCAACCTCGTCGCGCTGCCAAATATATATGAAAAGTTCCTGCATATGGAGCTTAAGCGTATGAAAACGCCATGGGTAAGGTCAAGCCAACCCATCCTGCTGGAGGTGGGACGAACCAGTGACGGTATGAGTATTGGCGGTCAGGAAAGGGGCTTCAAGTCTGTTGTTTATCCGAGTTGTGGTATTCCTCATGGTACTAGAAACTTCATAGCCCCGCAAACTTAAGGCCTCTATCATTTCCCATACCTTCGACAGCGGGTTAGAAAGATGGCCTCGAAGATTGGAGTATCACTTACACTGTTTCAGGTGGGGGCACATAGGCAGGAGGCACGTACGCCGGAGGAGTCATAGATGGTTGTGGTAGCGCAATTTCCTCATCTTCCGTGGACTTCGATTTGATTAGCCTGCTCTTGATCAGAAGCCCAAAGACTGTGATCAAGAAGGCCGCTACTGCCAACACAATGACGATCTTGATGGCGACGCTAATCAAGCCCATTGAGAGGAACGGGCGATCTTTGATCAGAGAAAGAACTGTGCGCTCGGATTTTGTAGACTATTGGGATCTTTCAGATAATTGTTCGTTGGCATTGCGAAATCCATCTGTTCAGGGTGGTTGGGTTGTGTCTAGATATATACAACAAGAAATAAGACAGTCCAATGATTCGGACTGAGGCATCGCACGTCTACCCATCTAAATGTCGTGAATTAGACTTTGGACACTTGCCCCTGCAGCGGTTGTAAACGAACAGCAATTGGTTGTATTCATGCCTACGCGCTCTTATTGTACGCAGAAACAAGAACCAACTGTGATGATTGGATTTTAGCCCTGGGAGCTAGAGAAGGTTACGTTGAAAGTGTGACCTGAGGGTATCAGACCCACAGATATCTATCAGTTCATCCCTACCCTTGGCATCAGTCTGCAGCGTTAATAGAAGTGATGAGAGGCATATAGTGTTGGACTTACCTTGCAGCCGCGAAGAACTCACTATTAACGATGCCTTACAAAGGATACAAAACACCGTGGTTCATGATCAGGATGCTAGCTCCACTGGAGAGGCAATGTTACCTCAATGAAGCCGGATTCAATGGCGACCCGTTGATGGGAATGAGAAGAACGGGGAGTAAAGGACAGGCTCTCGCGAGGCAAACCACGGCTTACGGCAATTGACTGCGTTCCATATCCCACTAGCGCCTGTATGAGCACAGCCCTTACGCGGCCAGAGCTAACGGCAACGGCAATGTCGGCACAGATTCAGGACATAGACTCGGGAAATCGGCAAACACATGCCATCGCGCAATCCAGCTATTTGATCATAACATGTGCCGTCAGCGCTTATCTTACTGATCAATGCGAACGGTACAACCTTTCAGCGCATACATCTCAATCTGATGAAAAGCTTGGGCTCCAAGCCCATTCTATTGGTGCTGAGGAGGCTAGAGGGAAGCTCCGGTATTCCCGCTTTACTAGGTTTTCACATTTGCCTCAAAAAGGCATTTGCAATAGCCAATTTCTTCTCGAGTTCCTGTACTGAGTTTTCTGGATCAGGTACCGTCAATATTTGGCTGGAGTTCACGCTTGGTATCATTGTAAGTGGGAAGGTTGGACCTGCAGGTACATGCTAAGCTTTTTAAGCGAAGCATAAGCTTTTTCTTCTCTTTGCTTCACAACTAGCCCTGATGCCTGGTTTGAGAGCAACCCCACTTTTGAAGACAAACGCTAACCTATATCTATCTCTAAACACCAACAAAGCCCGAAGCATCTGATGATATGTGGTCTGCCTTCCTTGTCTGACGGATAGATTGATGTTACGGTAGATCCTTGAACAGGAATCAGACATAAGTGCTGAAGCGCACATACCGAACTAGGACGCCCCATGGATGGCATCATCACCCCAGTAGCAGCGCATGCTGCCGTGCGACACAACTCGTTTTTTGCTAATCCCAACTATCTCCATCCCCCGGCTGCGTCAACTGCCAGTTTCCCCCGGGTTTGCCGTCATTCCATATAAAACACATTTGTATAGGAGGTGGAGAGATATTCTCAGCAAAATCGCCAGTGCGGCACAACGGCCACTGCTAGCTAAAATTGGGCCGGAGCCCTGGAGGGCTGTTGGCCATTGTACTACTAGGCCAAGCCACTTAGCGCCCGTCGCCTCTGATTCGCCAGGCTTCAATGTGGTTACTACCGTTTCGCTTATTCACACCATGTCTTCAGACCTAGCAAGGCATGCCTAGAACCTAAAGCAGTCACACGTACCATTCCTGATGCCATTTCAGATGGCTTGATACAACAAGTGTGGATTGATGTGTCGTCTTTCATATTGGCGGAGCATATTTCTTCTATTACCAGTCTAAAGTTGAGTTAGTCCGCGGCTATACTACATCTTCCAGGGCCCTATTGAGGAACATCCTTCTACCGTAGGTATTCCGCCACTTGATTGCATCCATGATATTGCTGATGGTGTGCTTGGCCCAAAAGCAGCGATAGCTCCGGCAGCGAGGGTGCCAGGATGTGAACCCTCATCATTACTATCATAGATCTGGAACCAGAGCCCGTGGTGCCTGAGTGCTTCGTATGAGCCTCCATCCATATAACAGTTCATCTGCTCGTATAGCCATTGATAGCTGTTCGGGTCGTTGAGGTCAGGTTGTACCTCAGGGTGGTTGCTACCTCCCATGATATCGGATTGTCCAATAATATCGAGACCACCGCGGTCGAAATACTGTGTGTTGTACGTGAAAGCCTGGCGAGCTTTAAGTCGCATTTTGTTCTGTTGATTTTCAATGCCCGGCCCATAGCCGAATATGAATTTGTGTTCGCCAGTATCTTCGCGACGCCCCATGTAGGAAAAGTGAAAGTCTTGACCATTGCGGTCCATAGCAAACACCGGGTGAGCTTCGGTTTTGTCGTGACGCTTTTCTGGCGATCCAGGGTGGTTTCCATCCCACACTCCGACATGCCTGACCTCCATGCCAAGCTTCGTTGATATGGCACGCTCGACACGACCAACCGAATCGTCTCGCTTAGCGGGTAGATCAGCCATATTAGGGAAAAAGGGACCATTTGGAAGACGATGGATAGGGTAGTTCTCAAGGGGAATATCAGCCACTTGCCCGACGACATTTACCCCAGTGTTTGTTAACGTTGAGATATACTCCCATGTGTCATCTCCCGCAATGACGAGGGGGGCGCCGGTACCCAGTGCTGCCACTATGCATTTAGCTCCGGGAGCAGCGTCACCCCCTTCGTGGTAATCACCGCAACCATCCTTCAGGCCCCAGAAACCGAAGCCGGTCGCAAAAACACCCAGCCACTCCAAGCCGAGTCTGACTCTTCGGGGGAGTCTTCGAGCAACCTTTTTTTCCGATATGTGGTCATTGGAATCTGTGACTCGGTCAGTGACCGTAATGAGGTTATTATGACGGTCATAGTTACCCAAATTTGTTGCTCTCAATTCCACCGGCTTAGACACAACCCCTGTCTGAGATGCCGGAAGAATGGAATATTTTGCCCGAGCCCCATGCTTCATAAAATGAGATTCTTGTGTTTGTCCAACCGCAGAGCCCAGGCTCCGAACCACAGTCTCCTTCAGATTTCCTTCGGGGTCCTGGCTAAAAGTAGAGGACCGCTTATCGGACGATGAGAGGCAATTAAAAGAGGGCACAAGTGCAAACGTGCTAACAAGCACAAACAGTGGTCTCATATTGAAGTTTTATGGCTGAAAGAAGCGAATATGTAGAGGAGGTTAGAGAACGAATTCTTGAAGAAATCCGCGAGGACATAGATGTGGACTATTGTGAGATGCTGCTTACAATCTCGGGAACACTGGCAACGGCCTTGTTGATGGTTCTTATATTACTTGAATTTGACGTCCTCTCGACCCTTTCATCCAGGTTGCGCCGAGGATCAAATGTTGCTGGGCCCATGAAGCTCAACACTCTTCAGCTCCAACACTGATGCTCGGCTGTGTGCCATGATGAAAGATGGGTCTTCCAACCACACTCTACCTCGAATTTTCTAAGTTTAGCAAGCAAGAAAATGATCTGATATACTCAGCCAACACGATCCTCCCAGTAGTACTTTTTGAAAAAGCATGGCAATGTATACTAGCCAAGAGATTGCGCCTATCTAACTGCATATAGATATTGACTTGATCAACGGCCGCTGGGGGCAGGGGTCTAGGACTTTTGGGGACTGGGCACTTGACGTGCCAAGCTTATACGCCAGAGTGAGGAGGGCCAAGCACGCCTTCTGACTGGACTGGGCCACCTCACCACAGTTGTCCTATGCAGCGTAGCGCAGCCTCATGCGCCAAGGCACTGAAATTAGGCGTGCACAGCCACAGATAGGTAGTCCAGCGCTGGCGCCTATAATTGGTTAGCAAGCCCCCGCCCCCAAGTCTGGGCAAAGTAAAAGTGCAATCAAATCCACAGTGTGCTTCGGCTGTTGTGCAGCCTTCTACTACTTCTCATTTACACCTCATCACACAAATCAACAGAAAAGACAGACAGAATCGAAACAGCAAACTCTAGAAACCGACAGCCATGGCCAATCCAGAAGTCAAGCATGGCAAAAGCGATCGCGGTGAATTTAACAAGATGCATCCCCGATTGTATGTGGCCTTTTCTAATTTAGTTGAATTGTAGGGACAATTGCTCCGACGTCAGCTCTAGATCGCGCGCGCGTGCGTTGGAAGGATATAAGAGCTATCATGATCGCGGTTGTTCCGCTATGTTATAACATCTGGTGTGCAATCGAGGCATTCATCCATTACGAGGGCTGGGACCAAACAAAGACGTATGACAAATTGGTCATGATTTGGGGGGTTGTTGCGGTGTTCATACTGGTGTTGCTGCGGCGGCTGGTTGCTGAAACCTTACGATACGTATACTACGGCCAATGATGTAACACCACACCTATAATTCGGGTATTCAATACAAGTGAAGGCGTAGAATATAGTTATGGAAAATGATTGCAAAAGTGACATTCATGGAAGAAGTGCCTGCAAACCGGTCCAAGGCCTTGACTTCACCATTCGGGCCCTTGATTGGTCATGCCGATGTAGCTAGGAACAAGCATGCTGAGTGGTTACCTAGGCCACAGTGGTGATGCTCCAGTGTCCAGGAAGTTCGGGCTTCCATTGGTTCAATCGACATCTGTAAACGCCAATGGCAAAACAAGTGAGAGACTTTGTTGGCATTGTGGCTGAAGCAGTCAGATCATGCACCAGGAGTCTCTGAATGGTGTATGATCTGAGCATGTATACTCAGCACCAATGATCAAGAAATTCTGATTGGCTACCAGGCATTTGCAAAGCTAACGACTACAGAATAGCGGAGATGCTGCCAAGTGTGGCTGAGCCAGGGTAATGGTATGGTGTGATGCCAAGAAGATATGCAGAAGGAACTCTCATTCACTCAGGTCTTTATTATCAGATAATTATCGAATCAGCCTTGGCTTTTGGTACTTGGCAGAACTACTTTACTCTTAAAAATAGAAGCTTCCGCCAGGTTCCCATATTCAGCGAAGCAGCCAAGGACTTAGGATGAAGAAGAAAAAGCTATAGAATCTATATTTGTTCACAATATGTTTGAACTCCGCAGGGCGTTGTTTACAGACCGCGGCGGGCGGCATTCCAGGTCGGAGGTCTTTCTGGCACACGCTTGGTGACACGCAACAGACATCCATGCCACCTGCATCGCCCCTCAAGAACCTAAAAATGCCAAATGCCTTCGACGACCGGAAAGACTGGACCATCTTGCAGAATAAAAGTGCAAATACATATAAATAAATACAGAGAGCATGCTTTTGCTTGACTTCTTCGATTTGTCCAACCTGGTGAACACAACCCGACATACTCTATCCTCTGTATAACCGGCCCATTACTACTATTCCATCCAAGGAACCTGCACTATGAAAGCTCAATCAGCTTTGATCAACGCTCTCCTCAGCATTCCCGTACTCAAAGCTGCTGCTTATCCAACCATGTCGGACAATTCCCTTGGAGAACGTCAAGACATGGGTTGGAGTAAATACGTCAAGACTGGCTCGGAATCATGCACAGTATACATAGCATCAAGCGACGGCAGCACACGAAACAAATACAGGATCGCCACACTTTACGACTCGCAGTGCAATGCCCTTCAGATTCATGAGACGAGCCTCGATAATCCGAAAATCGTTCTCAAGGGCAATCTTCCCCTCTACGTGGACCTCTTCGTCGACTCCTTCTATCGACCAAGAGGCCACCTAGCATACTCCGACAAAACTTATGATCTTGGCGGCATGGCTTGCAATAAATATCCAGGAACCGATGGCGTGGGTTGCAGAATGGCGTTTCCATGTCGGCTATAGCGGGGGCGGGGCTCGAGAGAAAGGTTGGAACTTGAAAGACGCTTGATCACAACCTGGTAATGGCCCTGGGATCTTTTCTATTATCAATCAAAATCATCTTACATCAGTCGTGCTTTATAAAATGCCTTTCCAGTCAAGTTACCTTGACTTTGAAGAAGAATTTGTTTAGTATCTACTCGTACAATTGACAATTTGCTCAAATTGGGTATGTAAAATAGTACCGCTATGTGACAACAAATGCAAATGACTTTGTTCATACGGGGCAAATGTTGGGAACAGTACCTGATTATATGCAATCGAATTAGGGTGCCGCTCTACATGTGGCTCAAAATGAAACCAAAATCTTATTATGTACTGTACTACGATTCACTCGAATCATGGCTTTTTGGCTCAAAATGGGGAATTGTAAGTCTTGCAAGTAACAGCAAGTGGTGTGGTATAAGGTATGATCCCCAAATGTCAAAAGATGTACTGCCGGTATGGCGGGCGAAGCTGGGCTTCTCTGCCTCGGCCGAGCACTCGAGATTCAGCTCACACTTTTCAATCGTTATCAAGCACCCGTGTTTTTGAACGACGCCATAGGCTACAAGTGTTTATTAAGCCTGAATACTTGATATTGTTAATAGGTTCAATGCTGGGGATTTCTTTAGTGCTGGATCCCACGCGACGTCCTGCGGCTATCATATATGATCTCAGGTCATATTTGCTTCGTATTTATTCATTCAGGCCGTTGCTTTGACGGACTCGATGTTATGACCACGCAGGCGGTAATGCTAGCGTCTTTAATGCATCCTAGTCACCCATTCACCGGGATATCCGAACATAATAGAACGAGGTGCGCTACTTGTCACCAAGTGGCAGGTGAGTTATGGGCAGATGAGAGACGTACAGGAGGTGATCGAAAATCCCAAGTTCTCAACGCCATGGCGTGCTACACGATGAAAGAGCAGTACTTATGTAGCTCGTCCCATCTTCTCATGCATGGAAGGTCTGATGTGCCCAATGACGATGGGAACTGTCAGAAAGTCAAGGGAAAGAAAGTATGCTAGAGGAGCACGCAACTCGATCCTTTATCCACACGAAGGATTGAGGGCGACCGATGCTAGACTTGTGCATTGCTTGTTCATAACAGCGTTCGGTTTGGCAGGCCTCAGTCATAATAGGGGTCATTCCATCAGGTTGTTGAGAAGGCCCGGACTTAGGGCCATTCGCTTCCCGCCCGTGATGTGTACTACATACTTAATTAGAGGGATCTGGTGACTATTACTAGGATATTCGAATCGACACCCGTACTATGTCCAGCAACAAGTGCCGCGTACAGTATTCAAGTGCAGCGTTCAGACATCAGTGACAGTTGAGGCAAGGTGCTCAGACACTACTTCGTCAGCGCCCCGCCGAGACAACACGGACTAGCCGTGCAGGTGGTTCGGCTCGAGCTGGCTGCCACGCCCACTGGCATTCTGACGCTGTTGCGCCTGGGTCGACCCTTTTCCATGTGGCGCGTAGGGGAAAGGGTCGAGTTGGAGCACGTCCTTGCACTTCGAGGATACCAGCCAGGTCTGCATTCCCGCTGCTATGCATTCTTGCTGCAATTCGCGTTCGCCTCGTTTCTTCAAAGCCAGAAATTGTACTCATGGCAAAGAAGAAAAAAAAATCATGGCCTCGCATTCATACAATCGCATTAATCAACGCGACAAAGAACTTGAATGTTGATGGTCTGTTGTTGACGATCGTTCTCGGCTCAAGCCGCCGGAGCATTTGCCCCGCAGTCCCCACACTTTGCCGTTCGCAGCCCTTGACGTCATGCCGCTGTCAACCAACCGCCGACCGCGATGCAGCCACAGCGATCGTCACGTCGTGTCATCGTGATGCTTTCCGCTTGCCTTGCAGGGCTGGCTGGCCGGGCTGGCTCGCGAAACCAAGTTTTCCCTTTGTCGAGCTCGCGGGCTTGCATCCTCAGCCTAACAGAGAAGGCAGCCGGTGGAACAATAGTGGTTCTGACGTAGCTTCAGCCTCAGGCTGATGTCCTTTGTGTTTGCGATCAGAGCTGCCTTTGGTGAATAAAAAGCCACAGTCTCCCATCTGCCCGCCGACTGTTTCCTCCAGTGAAGCTATTTTACGCCTCCTTGCTACAGCCTAACCAATACCACACGTACTTTGAACATCTCGAGGTTCCTACCACAACTACAAGACAGCAATCCAAGCAGCCAAGATGGGTATTACATCAGGAGTCGGTCACTTCTTCCAGTCGATCATCGAGGTGATCCAGGGAATATTCGCCGCCATCTTCAACGCGTTCGCGTTGGTACTACACACGATCGCCGACGCTGGCAAGGGCGTTGTGCACTTTGTCGAGGGAACGCTTGGGTTCGCGATCCGTAAGTCTGGTGTTGCAATCCACCCTTCCGCAGCCCGAGGACCGTTGGCTAACCACCCCTTTTTCTCAGACAACTTCTTTATTCTCGGCACGATCGCTGCTGGCATTCTCGGCTACCTGTACTACCAGCAACGCCAGGGCAGCACCACTGCTAGCAGGACCCTCAAGAACAAATAAACTGAAGGACAGGAAGATTGGGGGAACTAGGAAGTGAAAGAGCCAGTGTATGACTTGCAGTTGGAAACATGATACCCTTGGAGTGAGGCGTCTCTATACAGCAGCCATGGATCGGGCTGCTCCTGGGGGTTATGAAATAATGTAGCATAGTTAAGATCAATCGGACAACAGAACACACCCTATAACTTGGGTGTTGAGCACGCACATGTTTCTATGCTCCTCTTTGAATGCATATACACCGGAATCTGAGCGGGAACGATCTCTATGGCATGTCATCGGTCTCCAAGATCCGGGCTCGAGCTGGAAAACAAATTGTCGGGATCCAGCCGTTTCTTGACTTCCCTCATCCTTTTGACCCCTCCTTCTCCTAGGTACATCTTCCCATCCCCTTGCTCTTGTGGGTTGAAATTGCAGTATTTCCACTCTGTGGCCAACCCTGCTGACTGGATCTCCTCATAAACCTCAGTAGGCCAAGTTGTCATCTTCTTCTTCATTTCATCGTCGTCCCAGGAGCACTGCACGGATAGGCCCACAAGTAGATGTGGATTTCGGTTGCCAAACGCCGCCGATACGTCTCTTCTCGCACCCGCGCCGTGACAATTGTGCAATACGACCGCCGAGATCGTGTTGGGCATTGGGTGCCTCGCGAAGATGGCCCCGAGCTCGGCGGAGAAGGAGGGTACGACGCAGGATTTGTTGTGATTCACCATTCGATTATCCGTGCTGTGAGTCTCAATTGAGTAGAGGAACTGGAATGGGGTCGCTTCAGAGTTCAGTCAGCTTCAGATATCGATAGAGATCACGAGAGTGCAATGCCATTTAGTACGACTTACTTTCACTCCAGTGGTCTTCCTTGTCTCTGACTGTATCATAAACCACTGTTCCGCATTCGAGTATTCTTCTGTGGTAGTCCTTAGCCTTCTCCAGATCGCTCCCATCCTCCTCCAATTGCCACCAGAAGAAATGATTGATAATACCCCCATTATCCAAAGGGTGGATGAGAAACACCTCGCCCGAAAACTTCTCGGGGAAATCGTCTTGGTATAGCTTCTGCATATTTCCAAAGACCTTCTCCGCCTCAGCGTAAGGAAACCAGATATATTTAGCCAGGGCCTTCGGTCTGGGGTATACCTTGATAGTGAGTTCGCTAACGACTCCAATCACGCCCGCGCCGCCTCCCCTGAGTGCCCACAACGCGTCATCCGCACCGTGGCCTTCCTGCGCCTCCAAGACATCACCAGAAGCGGTGACAACTCGACCAGCAATTATCTGATCAACCCCGAGACCCCTTGTACCACACTCGAGCCCGTAACCCCCGCCGCAAGCCCATGAGGCGTAGCCGATTTCGTGACCCCATCCACAGGGCGTATCCAGAGCGTTCTTGTCTAGGAACTTCAGCAGGTTACCTGAGTTCACCCCGCCTCCGATACGGATTGACTGGCGATCCATAGACAGGATCATGGAGTCCATCGAACGCATATCAATGACGACGCCGCCATCAACACGGGATCGCTCCGAAACATCATTGCCTCCGCTCCGAATGGCAATGGGGATGTTTGCTTGAGTGCACACGACGACCACCGCAGAGATCTCAACTTCGCTCATAGGTCTGGCTATCGCAAGGGGTGTCATATCCGTGGTCTCCCATTTTGTCCTGCTAAGCGCGGTGAACTTCTCATGAGACCGCGCATAGATATGGATGCCCGGCTGGCTGTCGATGATCGGGAGAAGGGCAGGTGCTTCAGCTTCCAATGATCCACGGTCGCTCCCCAGCGGCGGAGCATCGTGAAAACTATCCCCGGCTTTAAGTGCTGACATGTTTCGCGCTATGATTGGGAAAAGATGGCCTCTTCGTGACTGAGATCAACTGACCATACACATGCTGCAATGAGGAAAGGGTCAAACTAAGGCTATATACTTGGCCATATCGACTGACTACCTGATAGACAGGATTGTTGACATGCTTGTTCGTCTCGCATCATGAACTTTCGGCTACAAGCACATAGTGCACTCCGCCGCCTTGTCCGGCGGTCACCAACCTAGCGCTCGATCCCCTGCGTCACAATCCATTACCAGTCCGGACAGGTGGTGAAACGTCCATGGTTAGGCATGGATGGCTAGTCTGCGTGCTACAGTGCAATTGGTAGATGACTGGCCGGTGAGAGATCTAAATATGCGGCCCTCGTCTATGCACCGGCTCCGGGGCGGTGTCCTACTGGCGAAGGTGGGGTTTAAGATGGGGACCGGTTACCGACTATTGGGATCCGGATTGTGCTCCACATCTCCAGTGGTCAGCATTCGGGGCAAGAAGATTCCCCGTGAGTTACCGGTCTCGAAGACATGAGTGTGTACTTGGACGCTGTCAGTGCCGTGTATCGAACCCGCGTTGGTGTACGATCTGAAGCCCCTCTCTAGGCCGCCTCCAATAGTCAGAACTTGCAAGGGTAGAGGTCAGTTTCTCTAAGCCGAGAGAGACTATTGGGACAGATGGCACTGTGGCGATACACTTTCATCTTTCTGCAAAATCAGGCCGAAGAGCCGGATGGAGCCCGGCGGGAAGGGATGAGAGTGGGCTGTTACTGTCCCAGAAGACACGGATTTCATCCCCAGCCGGTGAACGGGAGTGGCGCTTCTGCTGATCTCACGCTGAAAGATTCAATCGAGGCCCTTGACTTTCGCCGCGGAAAAAGCAAGATCGACAATCAAGTGCTACAACGCCAATGGACTCCTAGTGAGCTTTATAGCAGTAGACCGATCGTATGGCTCATATGCCTTTCCGACATAATGCAGTAGTTCAACAATGTTACCTTAGGATCTAGTAGTCATACACTGAGGGTTCGGTCTGAAATGGGCATTGGTCATCTTTTACAGCCCATGTCAGATTTGACTTCTATTACAACTTCGTATGTCGCCGTTGCTCTCGACTTGGGTGTGAAAACTCCATGCAGGTACAGGAACTGACGCGACCTGGCCGGCATTCTCAGCTAAGGCGACACTTGCCCAGTAGCACAGGGTGCACAGGTTCGTGGCTGTTGATAGATACTCTCCTTAGTCTGCACGTGGTCTGTTGAGTTTGCGTCTCTCGTGCTCGGGGGTTCGCATGGCGTGGCATGGGTGGTGATGCAGCTTCGCTGTGGCGGCATGTTGACCATGGTTTTGCCAGGGACTAAAGAGCGCCTGCAAATTTTACTTATGTCAATAATCCTATTTGACTGTGGCAATTAATCAATCAAAGACATCTGAGGCCTCTCAAGTGCGACAAATTGTCTCTTAACCCCTAATCGCAAAATTACCAGTTCTACCATTTCGTGAAAAAGCAAACATAACGGACAAAACAAGCCACGTCCTGTGGGCGACAAGCAAAATGTGCACGAAACCCCACCAGTGAACGGTGTCGCCTTGGGTCCTCGAAGTTCTAGTACCAATATTCCTACCTCACCTCGCAAGGAAATCCTCTTTCCCGACCATAGCCGGCATAGCTACAGCCAAATTGTGTTTTTGCCCCTGCCGCGGTGGCGTTGACTCTCTTGTGTCTTTGGCAGCTTAGATATAAAATAGTATCATATCAGTGGCGCACGAAGATCAGCGAAAGGACCATCATGACCCCCGTATACTCCATGAAGCGGGCACGTGGGGTTCTTCCATACGCGTTAAAGGGGCATACATATATGTGCAGCGGGCTGATCGACAGCTAGTTTACACCATCCTGGTAGCTCACGTTTCCGTTTTCCGTCGTTCCGCACTGCTCACCAAAGCCCGGATCCCGACATGCCCAACCTCGATCCTCTCACACCCAAGCTGCTCGAGCCTCACAATGAGAAAGAACCCGAGGTCGAATACTACCAAATCCCCCATGAATCCATTGACGACATCGAGGAAGCCGTTCCCAAGAACGATGCTGGCCAAGCCCCATCTTGGGCCCAGCCGAATGGCGGCCGCTCCCATCGGCTCTGGGTCCTTGCTCCCTGGTTTCTGGCAGCAATGTGCGGCAAAGCAACACGGAAACAGAGCAAGGTGACCTCGACAACATATATGAACGGCATCCGAGGCCTAGCATGTATTATCGTCTACTCATTTCACGTCGTGTCGTACTACTATCAAGCCTTCGCCAACCCCTGGGGCGCGGCTCCTGCAGAACTGAACTACGGCATAAGCCAGCTGCCATTCGTGCGCATTGTGCTGGCTGGAAAGGCTATGGTGTGCCTGTTCTTCGTACTGTCAGGTTTCGTACTGGCCTACTCTCCCCTCCGCACGATATCGGCCAGGTTGTCAAACAGTTCGTCCAACACCAGATCGTCTGACGACCTCATTGGGAAGCTGTGCTCGTCCATGGTCCGCCGTGGTATCCGCCTGTTCATGCCTTTGATCGTATTGGCCTCTATCACCTGCATCGTTACGTGGTATTATCCGATCTTTCCCCCGGGTACATGGCGAGATAATAACCAGACCTTTTGGGGCCACATAATGGGTTATGTATCCCTTACATTACCCGTTATGGATCCTTACTTGTGGTCCGTGTACGCGCCGACCTCCTTTAACCACTGTTGGACCTTAGGTGTGGAGTACCGCGGATCGATGATCATCTTCATGCTATGCGTCGCCGTGGCCGACCTGGGCAAGCGTTGCCGCAAGCTTGTCATCGCCGTCTCTGCCCTCTGGGCACTTCATTTCGGCCACTGGGAGGTCTTCTGCTTTATGGCTGGTATGTTCCTGGCCGAGCTGCGCTTCAACCCCCTATCCGAGGACTTCGCATTCTTAACGTCGAATCGTCGCTCGTGGCAGCCGGCACCGATTGGGGACCTGGGCCTAAAATCCTCGGGGCGCGACCACCGCCACCAATTGTTCAAAACGGCCTTTTTCTCTGGCCTGCTTGTCTTTGCGATATTTGTCATGGGCTGGCCGCAGGGCGGGCACCAGGGAGTCGAGCCGTATAACACTCTAGTAGGGCTGGTCCCGATCTTATACCAAGGCAACAACGATGCCACCGTGTGCTTCTGGGGCAGTGTGGGAGGATTCTTGCTGCTAGTAGCGTGCGAGAACTTACCGTGGGTGCAGTGGTTGTTATCGACACCACCTATGATCTACCTTGGCGACATCAGCTTTTCCTTTTATCTGCTACACTGGTTGATATACCTGGCCCCTGGCGTCGAAATCTTGAAGTTATTTGGCGACTTCGGCTGGTCTACTGATGCGAGCTTTTACACTATGTATGTAATTGTCTTTGCTATGATCGTCGTCGTTGCGGACTACTACTGGCGGTTGGTGGATGAGCCCAGTGTAGCTCTGGGCAGGATACTCTTCAACAAGGTTAAGGCTCAGAAAAATGAAGAGTAGGATATGTCTTGTTCTTTCGGCTTCATCTACCTATAAATAGGTAGCTATCAAATTCATTTGTGTCACTACGCTCCATTTTGTGGTACCATGGTACTGAATGACACTGGTTCTACGATAGTCCATGGCCTCGTCAGTACCTTTTCGCTATTGGCAGAGGAAGCCTCCCAGCCTACGCAGTCAAGTGCCAAATGTTAGGCTTCCTTTTACCTGACTTCATTCGTGTGGTGACAACTATTATATCAGACAGTGGGAAATGTCAAGTTGATACTGGGGTCTTTACACCCAGTTGGTGGTCCGCCGGGGATGTGGGATTTCGTGAGTTCGTCCACTCAATGTGTACTTCAACATGGCGGAGGCATGCTCTGGCCATTGAACCCGCATGAAACTGCGGCACCGAGACATGTTCTATTCAAACTGTTATGCACGCACTGGAGAAGGGACAAGAAGTTGTAAGAATCTGTCAGCCACATACGCACTTCGGGGTACAGGACGAGGTTCTAGTTGGGCTATGATGCTATGGCGAATTGGGGATAAAGATGCGGGGCGTGCGGGGCTGATGGTCTGAGGAGACTGCCCATTCGGTCAATTAGGTACTCCAATGCAGGCTAGAGATGCATCAACGGCCCAGTCACACAATGATTCATCGTGAATCAAAAACGATAAACACTAGGCAAATGGCCGTTCAATCCCGTTGGTCAGAAACTCAGCCCAGGTAATACAGGATCACGTTAATATGTCAAACGGGTGCAGTTACTTCGAGGAACCACACCGAGGTTGCCACTTCCGCAGAAGGCTGCGCGAGAGAATCAGGCCACCCCCGTTCGCCCCTAGGGCTGACGGTGTAACGGATCAGATCGACACAACATGATGAATCCAAAGCCTTGTATCGATTTGTATGGATGTACAAAGCATGCGAGGTAAATAATTGTCGGTTTTAAAAAGACACGACCGGTACGCTGCGAATTACTATCGCTTTTCCCCCGTACTTTTCTCGTGCAGGCGCTTATTGTTCAGAATTGCTGCCATTCGCATCAACGCCGTGATTGTGTGACCGCCGGCTTTGTAACTACATTTTGGGATTCATCATAAGAATTTCACTGGAAGTTATTGTCAACATGCTGTGGAATTCTCTTGGCGGCTGGAACCCCTCAGGCTGGGCAGACCAGTGGCTTCTTCAATCCTCAATGGGTTCTGCTGATAGGTGCAGCCCAGCGGGTATAACTCTCCCCGATATCACTGGGGTGAGCGTACTGTCGATTGAAGCCTTGGATGAGCGCAATTATACATACGTTCCGGGGCCCTTCGCAGCCGGCCTGGCGGATTCTAACCCGATTCCTGATCTCAACTTCTGCAATGTCACCGTCACGTACACACACCCCGGCTGGCACGACACTATTAACGTCAACATCCTGCTCCCCACAAACGATTGGAACGGTAGATTCGCGGGATTTGGCGGGGGTGCCTTCACGACTGGGGGAGGAATGCTTGCGGAGTTCTTGATGATGCCGATCATGGCCACAGGATTCGCTACTGCTACCACAGACGGTGGGCATACGACAGACGTTCTTGGCCCGGAACTCTACGAACCTTCATGGGCTCTGACCAGCCCTGGCAACGTCAACTGGCCACTGCTCATGGACTTTGCCTCCGTTGCACTGCACGATACAGCAACTATTGGCAAGGCGGTCGCAGAAGCGTTCTACGGCACCGCGCCAATGTACTCATACTTCCATGGCGGTTCAACGGGTGGCAGGCAAGGTCACATGCTTGCACAGAGATATCCACAGGACTACGACGGCATCATCGCGCTATTTCCTGCCATTAATTGGGTCAGGTTCTTCTTCGCCAACTACTGGCCAATATTCGTCATGGATCAAATGCGGACCTATCCGCAACCATGCGAGCTCGATGCTATCACAGCTGCAGCTGTGTCAGCTTGCGATAAGCTGGACGGACTAGAAGACGGGATCATCTCTAGAGAAGATCTCTGTGATTTTGATCCTCACATGGTCGTTGGCACGAAGATTCACTGCAATAGTGTTGAGGCTACAGTGTCTTCCGCGGCTGCAGATGTCATTCAGAAGACATGGGATGGACCTAGAAGTTCCACAGGCGAATTCCAATGGTACGGGTTCGGCAAGGGGACTAACTTGACGCAGCCAATCACCGGCCCAATTCAGGTTCGATGCAACGAAGACAGCTCTTGCACAGCCGAGTTAAATGATGTATGGGTTCGATACTGGGTCAAGAAGGACCCCTCATTCGACATGAGGAAGATCACCCATCAAGAATGGGATGAGCTTGTACACACTTCCATCAACGAGTATGACTCCATTATCGGAACCTCTGACCCGAACTTGTCTGCTTTCAAGAAAAGGGGCGGCAAGATGGTCAACTGGCACGGTACCGTGGATGCTGCTATCCCCTTGAATGGGAGCACTCACTATTACGACCATGTTTTGAGCCGCGACCCAGAGGTTGCGGACTACTACCGGCTTTTCGTGGCTCCTGGCTCCGGCCATTGCTTCAACTGCGGGCCGGCTCCGCCACCCACATTGGATTACATTGTTGATTGGGTGGAGAAGGGTGCAGCTCCTGACACACTACAGGCCTCGGGGCAGAACGGACTTGGTGTACATGTTGAAAGAGATCTCTGCATGTACCCTAAGGTTCAGCACTACTTAGGCGGAGATCAGACAGTGGCATCGTCTTTCATCTGCGTTTAGAGGCTCAATGATGTCGTCACACAAGTTTCTTCCTGCATCTCGCATATCAAATACAGCGCTCACCAAAACGTGATCAAACTCTGATAATCGGTATGCGATAATCGAATATGCCTGTAGAAAGATAGATATATCGAGTGGGTTAGACGGCAGCTAACAGGTGACCATGAATTTTATGCCAGCGGCTAGTTATCGTGCATCAGTTGCGCATCTCAGACAACGCGTCTTCATACTTTGGCGCATAAAAGTTCACCGTGTTGCTTAATCCGATGATTCGTCCTAATCCACAGAGACAACGCCCGCGCCCGCAGACAATATGTTTCGTGCCATGTTATATCAGGTTTTCCAGGTGATGAAACCTATCTAACTGGTGCCTCATAGCCTTACCGGTACAGGCTACTGAAGCTATGAGGCCGCGAATGTCATCTCACTTTCTTGTACTGATGCCCAGGTGATCCCATAAAGGTCCCATTAGTCCTTGATTCATGACCAACTCATCTAAATGGATTAGTTCCTTGAGATTGGGAACATATGAGCAGCACAAGATTGTACCCAAAGCCAGGCGGAGTGTCGATATCGTAAGATATGACAGTCCTGTGTGCAGCACACATTATATTAGCCACCTCGTGAGGGCAGATCTGGTCATTAGGACAGGTATAAAGTGGAGACAAACGACATAAGGCAAGAGTACAAGTTGGCTGCATTCCGCGTGGCACCCAAGCCTCAGAGAATCGCCTAAAGCCATACCAGTCAAGGTGAAAACTGGATCCATACAATATCCATGTCAACAAAGATCGGGTCACGGCGAGATGTAACCACACTGACTTACTAGTACTATTGCTTCGATATTGGGCTAGATATGTCACGAACGGATTTCTAGCTCTCTGAAAATCTTGTCCAGCTTGGCTACCTGGGGTGCTGCAGCCGAAAGGCCTGATGTCAAGTTCTAGACCAACATTTGACAAGCCGTAGATGTGTTGCTCCACGCAAATAATGCATCCGTGCGACCTTTGTTCATGTTATAAAGCGCTCGGGTTATTCAGTGCAGGTTCTCGAATTTGAATTGCAATAAAGCCTTAGGCTCAAATTGGTCGATCGCTCCCAGTTCGCAAGCATCTACCCCTCCAAAAGCATTGATTGAAATTATAATTATCCACAGCTCGAGCGTGAATAGCTTCACAGAGCTCGTGTGTGTGCACAGACATCAGCTGCTCCATCTTGCATCCTTAATGCTAGCACTGGAGCGGGCTTACGAAATGATTTGAATTTATCGAGCTACGCCAATATCAATGCACTCGGCAGTCGGCCCTCTTTAGCGCGTTCTTGTATCGTTTGCGCCCAAGCCGTCGAGCAGCTGAAGATTCATAGCCTTGGCTAGAGACGATGAGAATGGTCTAAGGATCTTCTCCCGGGCTAACAAGAGCATTGGACGGCAGGCTCACGGGTTGGAACGAGCAATTCGGGGCCCCTGAAATGCGTGTCGGCGACGCCGCCACCAGGTTCCACGAGAATCCAGGGAAAAGGAGTGCAAGAATCGCCTTGGCAGGCAAAGCGCATGGGCCAGCCCGATCATATTGGCCGTCCCACGAGTCATGCTCAATGGGGAACGTTGCTGCTCCGGCATCCGACTTGACGCGTGCACTTCCGAACTGGAAGTGGATCTAGGCCGCGTTTCGGCGAGCATGGTAGAAGTCTGGGTAAAGTCTGGAGATACACGTGGTAAATTTGTGGACCGAACCACGGGGCCGGAAACTTTTTGACGTTTATTTGATCGATGCATGTCATTCTCTCTGGGGAGCGGGTTGTCTAGTTGCATGCGTTCCCAAACAGGAAATAATAACCACCTCAGTGAAGCCACGAAGATGGGGAAGTAGTTTAGCCACAACACCAATGCTTTGGTGAGTAGCAGTCCTTCTCCTCACTACAAAACGCCTATCGAGAGAACAAGCGAGGGACTCAACTAATAATCAAGCGAAAGACCGTATCCTGTACTGCAAAGCGCAGAAAACGGCATACCGAGATTTCTATTCACCATGTCTCAAGCCGCTCGATGCATCTCCTACCCCCAGCGCCCAAGGGTCTTTATCCTGTCAGATATTTCGAATGAACCAGACGATGCCGAGTCCCTCGTCAGATATCTGCTATACTCGAACCAGTTCAATACAGAAGGGTTCGGTGCCGTCACATCAAATTGGATGAAGACAAAAGTATGTCCGCAGGACATGCACAAGATCCTTGATGCATACGCTGGCGCAGTTGACAACTTGAATGCGCATGCTCACCCTGATGCACCTTACCCGTCGGCCGAGTCTTTGAAGTCATTGGTTCGAAGTGGCCCCAACGTGTATGGCATGGCCGCTGTCGGTGATGATGTCCCGTTGAGCGATGCGGGAGAGTTGCTACTGGAGCGCGTATGCGCCAAGGACGATAGGCCCCTTTGGGTGCTGTGCTGGGGTGGCACGAATGTCCTCGCTCAGGTTCTCCTGAAGATTCGCAACAGCCGTAGCGACGAGGATGCCACCAAGCTGTACTCAAAACTGCGAGTTTATGCCATCTCTGACCAGGATGACACTGGAGCATGGATCCGAAACAACTTTCCTTCGGTGTTTTATATCGTATCACTGCATGCGTGGAACCAATATGGTCTGGCTGCATGGACGGGCATCTCTGGAGACAACTTCTATGGGTTCGACAAAGGCGGCCCGGACTTTTCCAAGTTAACGAAGGAATGGATGAGGGAGAACATCCAGATCGGGCCTCTTGGATCAGCCTACCCCAACTATATGTTTATTCCTGAGGGCGATACACCAACATTCCTGTATCTCATTCAGAACGGCCTGGGTGTTTCAGAACGTCCAGACTATGGCTCTTGGGGAGGACGATACGCATTGACAGACATCAGCGGAAATGGAGTATGTAGCCGTCATCATCACGATGCCGCAGACTCGGTAACAGGCCTGGATGGAAGAACATACAGATCGAATCAGGCTACTGTCTGGAGATGGAGGGACACCTTCCAGAATGACTTTGCTGCCCGCATGCAATGGACGCTCTCGAAAGACTTCGGGTCCAAGAACCACCACCCGGTCATATCAGTCAATGGTAGCCAAAGCTTTGAGCCTGTGTTCATCGAATGCGAGGCAGGCTCTTCATTCGTTCTTGACGCGTCAGAGACCTACGACCCTGACGAGGGCGACAAGTTGACATTCAAGTGGTGGCACTACAGGGAGCCGACTGCCACCCAGTGGTGGGTTGAGGCTGAGGTGGAGGAGCTGAAAATTAAGCCCTTGGACGCAGACAGCCGCAAAGTGGAGGTCGAGCTTCCGCCGCCAGAGAAGTGCGCCGTCGAGCTGATGAGCCGGCAGGCCGTAGCCAAGGGGCAGTTGATGCACCTCATCCTAGAGGTGACCGACAACGGTACTCCGCCACTCACGAGCTACCGGAGGATCTTGATACAGTGTACAAACAAGGATCTGAAAGGTTCCGGAAAAGCAGTGGATGCTGTCGGCGACAACCCTGACATGTCTTTTGCCTAACCAAATATAAAATAATTGCAGAGTTTCATTCTGTCCAAGTTGAACATGTGACCGCAACGAAGGCGAAAAGCCACGTAACATTGTATTCCGCTTATGATGTCGCTAGTTGCGCTGGTACACGCAGTAGAAGCTTTTCAGAGGTTGCTTCGACGCATAAGGCTAAAGACCGAATGACGATACTAACGGGATCGCGAGTTATGTATCGAACCACTCTCTTCCCATGAGGCGTGATATCATTTCAAACAATTCGGGATTGGGCATGAGCAGAACATCAGACAGGAAGCTAATGGCGCCCGCGTTGGGAGATAATTGGCGCTGCTGCGGTGGTAGACGAGAGCCCGGAATTTTGTAGCTCCTAAAACTTCCTATTTCGGATGGGCCCGCTGGCCGAGGTTTAGCCAGATCCGAGGGCACTATTAGCACTATATCCCCGCCCCACGGTCGTTGGCCAATGAAACTGCCGACTTGCATTCTTCAGCAGCTGGCGGGAGGAGTCGTGGCGACCAGAAGCGGCTAGCCAGCTAATGAAACTGGCACTTAGTGCACGAGATCACTCTCTGGGCTGTCGCATTAATGGGCTTCACCGCGGCCACTAGGCCTCCCCTGGCATCAGGCCATGGTCTGGTCCCTGTCCGTGACAGGTCTCCCCCGAATGCCGGTTCCCCGGATCCAGGCCATGCGAGGGAATTGCGGGATCGCGGGCCCCCAGGTCCAACCCCAACCCGGTTCGCAAGCAGACCTTGGGGGAATTATGGGTCTTTGCATGATGTCTTCGCGGCGTCGACAATCACACGACCTTTCTTCTTCCGATGCAGTGGTAACCGGTTCGTGGGTGGATTTCTATATAAAGGACGGCCGGCGGTGCGTCTGCAGATCACTTCGGATTCCCGCACTCCATCATCCAGCAGGCGGCTATTCTTTGGTTGTCTTTCCCCTATTTTGAGTCATCATGGCTATCGACGAGAAGAACCTGGGCCACGTCGAGGACCCTGCCGTGGAAACGCAGACAGACCTTGCCAACCTCGCCAACTTGGAAGAGCATGAGGTCGGCAAGTGGGCTTCCTTGAAAAAGTACCCCCTGGCCTGCTTCTGGTGCATGTACGCCGTGTGGTGCGTCTTGTTGGTCAGTTTCGAGAACCAGGCCGCTGGCAGCGTCATCAGCATCCCGGAGTTCCGCAAGGACTTTGGCTATAATTACCAAGGCGAATGGACACTCCCTGTGAGTCAAAAACCCTCGACGGTATCGGTGAGCGCCGGGCTAATGAGTTGGAAAAGGCTAGCTGGCAATCGGCATTTTCTGGAGCACCTGTGGCCTCGTAAGTGGTGACTCTGTCTATCGTCTGCTTACCGCCCTCTAACATGTAGTCGCCAAGTGGTATCGTAGGATCATTGGCCTGCGGTCAAATCGGAGATCTCATCGGCAGACGGGGAGTCTTGATAGGCTGTTTCGTCATCACCTTTGCTGCAGTAACAGTCGAGTTCATCGCAACCACTAATGCCGTGTTCTTCGCGGGGAAGTTTATCAATGGATTCGCCGTCGGTGCCATTGCTACCTTGACCGTGGCTTATATTGGCGAAGTAAGTCTTCTCGGTGGTCGGGAATAATTGCGTGAGAATACTCACCGTATATCAGATTACACCCCTTGCCCTTCGTGGAGTGTTCACCTGCCTAAACGCTCTATCATATACACTCGGTCCCTTGACCGTGGCAATCATCGTTAACTACACCGGCGAGTTTGAGAGCCGGTGGGCCTACAGAGCAGGTCAGTAAACTTGGGTTTTCCCTCGGCCATGTTTGCGCGCGTTCGCTCACCAAGTGCTCTGTTTCGGAGTTGGGCTAATATTATTCTTCTCCAGTATTCTGTGCACAGTACGGATTTGCCGTCATTGCTGCTATCGGAGTCTTCTTCATGCCCGAGTAAGATTACCAACATCACTCCTCGATTCCACAATGTCTGACCTGGATAGATCGCCTTGGTGGCTTGCGTCCAAGGGGAGAATGGACGACGCACTCAAGAGTCTGGCTAAACTGGGCCATAGAGGCGAGCAGGGTGTCTCCAAGCTTGCGTTGATTCAGCAGACACTCGACAAAGTCAAGCAGGAGACCGAGGGTGCAACATATATGGAATGCTTCCGCAAGACGAACTTGCGGCGAACGATCATCTCGATCATGCCACTAAGCATCCAGTCGCTTTCTGGTGTTATTTTCGCCGCCTCTTACTCGACTTACTACATGCAACTGGCTGGGTATAGCACAGCGGAGAGCTTCAAGCTGCAGATCGGTCAACAGGTGCTGTCCCTATTTGGCAATGTCTGTTCGTGGTACCTTGTGGACCGTGTTGGAAGAAGGAACTTGACCTTCTACGGATTACTCGTCCTCACCGGAATCCTGTTCGTCATGGCAGCTTGCGCTACTGTCGGAACCCCAGGCCCTATCAAGGCGACGATTGCGATGATCTTGCTGTACTGCTGGTGGTACAACGTGACCATCGGGGCAACGGCCTATACAATTCTGGCTGTAAGTTCACACTCAGCTCGAACGTCGTCAAATGGTACGATACTAATCATCCGAAATATAGGAGGTTTCCACTTCACGACTACGAGGAAAGACTGTCGCTATCGGCTTCGCGTTGCAAAACATTCTCAACATGATCTGGCTCTTTGTCCTGCCGTATCTTTTCAACCCCGATTATGCCAACTTGGGCGCAAAGGTCGCGTTTATCTTTGGAGGCCTAGCTGTATTCTCTCTGGTGTACCTCTTCATCTACCAGCCAGAGACAGCAGGCCGTTCGTATCAAGAACTTGACGAGATGTTCACGAAGAAGGTCCCGGCGCGCCAGTTCAAGAGTTTCCGAACAGAGTCGCAAGAGCAGAACGCCCAGTTGACGGGCGATGCAGCGAAGCAAGCCGAGTTGTAGGCTGTGACCGCCGTGAAGGCCACATAGTAATTGTAGAAGAGCATATAGGCCGTGGAGAGGGCCGAATGAAGTCTTGGATGGCTTAAGATTATCAATCACGAATTGACGACTGAACAACCTGCATGAATTCTCTTCCCAGAATAGCAATGCGAGCGTGTGCTACAGATGTGAGGCGAGCTTGGTGGTGCCGCGATACTCCCCAAGCAGGTTGCAACACAATGATTATCTCAAGTTGCCTTTTCCATATTCGGGACCGACCGCTAACAGTCCGGTACTTGATTCGCCTACGTAGAGCTGGGAGGCTGCAGCCCATGATGTGGCCACCAGTCAACGAGAGTCCCGCGCTGAAATAAGTCACTGCCACGAATGAACATTGAACTCTAGATTATGCATCGCAGAATAAAGCCGAGACCCCGGGCCACACCACCTAATGCGGGTTTCGATATTTTGTTGTGTAGTCATCAAAGACCGCTTCACTCGGGGCCGATTCAATACTTTCAAAACTTTCAATTGGACTGCATTTCCAGTACTCACATTCTACTAGCGCAATCAATTGCACTACACATTTTGTTTTGACAGCCGAGCGTGACGACGTATGGTTCATCTGCAGCTTAGTGCATGGTCAGCGTTACATCTGGGGCATGTTCATCGTTCCGCGAAACCTCATTTGCGCGACCAATCTGAATGCACACATTGATTGGTTTGAGGTCGGCATCAATGGGTGGTACTGCTGCTGCATATGACCGCAGGCTAGTTGGCCTATGCACAACCCCGGTTCTTCCTGCATAGAACGTCTAGCCCGGCATCTGGCCATTAGCAAGGCTGAAAGCTAATAAAGGCTTCCAAGATGACACGAGTATACCATGCCGCCTCCGTATGTCTTAAGCCCCCAGAGTCCGTGTCATGCATATAAGATTCATGGACATTCATTACGGCTCATCGCAGGGAATTGAGTCGACTGAGTGACCCTTCTTAAAAGCCGCCATATTGTTTCTCCAGCGCCAAAGGTCTTTGGTTCTAGAGCTCATCCACTCCTATGTCTCGTAAATCTCTGTCTTTTGAAGCATATGTCTACTATGCATCCGCTACACGCTCTGCGGAACAGTCAGTCGCAGCAGGACGTTTTCAGAACCGTGAGAGGACAGCCTTGCGCAATCCGTCAACGAAGGAGGCCACGGCAAAACCCGACCTAGCTGGCGGACTTCCACCAGACGAAAGCACACCCACGAGCCAGCGTGACGAACCTGCCAAAAATGAAGTTCTCAACCCAGTGCCTTACTTGAGCAGCTTGGAAGCCGACAATGCCGCTCATTCTGCACGGGTCGCCACTTGGGGCAGTGTGGCTTATCTGATCGTGACCGATATCTTCGGCCCATCCCAAGCACCGTACGTATATGAACAATTGCTGAATCTTGCGCCTTTTCTCTCCGTCTCACCAGAAGCAGTTGGTCATTTGCGCAGATGGGACATGGCCCAGGATTTCTCCTGTACACGGCCATCGGGGGTCTGTCGACATACTCAGGCTGGCTTCTGTGGAAGATTTTCATTGGCCTCGATGCAGAGCAGCACCCGATTCGCAACTACGCCGACATATTCGAGAGGCTGTTTGGCACACGGATGAAACATTTTGTCAACATCTCCCAAGTAATCCAGCTAATGTTCGTACAAGGACTCATCATACTCATAAGTGGCCAGTCAATATCCCAAATGTCTTACGGAGTGAACGGGGATCAACCAGGCTTGTGTTTCATCGTTTGTCTGCTAGTATTCACCCTTGCCGGTTTTCTTGTGGGCCAGATCCGAACATTGAGAAAGGTTGGCTGGTTAGCCAGTGTCTCTGTTTGGTTCAACTTGCTCGTGATAATCCTAGTGTAAGGCTCTATATATCAAGTCACGTTAACCCCCTAGGCTGATTGTATAAGGATGGTATTAGCTACTAAGTATCCTCCCAATTTTGCAGCAATAGAGGCCACGTTCGGACCTCAATGGCAGCCCGCCGCCATACAAACGTTTGCATGGACTCCGCCAGACGGACTCGCAACGGGGGGTTCTGGATGGTAAGTCAGCCCGTATTATTTGCGACAGGTGGTCATTCCCCTTAGCCCGACACTAATCATAAGTGCTAACATGATGTAGTGAGTTTCTGACCTTTGAGATTCAGAAATGATGCTGCTAAACACCTTGACTGACATGTCCTAGTCGTTGCGACACTGAACGGCCTCAATCAAGCAATGCTCTGTTTTGGTGGCACATCTCTCTTCATCTTCTTCCTCGCAGAAATGAGGCGACCAATGGACTTTTGGAAGAGTCTTTTTTGTGCCCAGTTTTTCATATATACTCTTTACGTGGTCTTTGGAATGTTTGTGTATCATTGGCATGGGCAGTTCACCTATACCCCAGCAATGCAAGGCATTTCGAATCTTCGTTGGCAAACGACCCTCAACGCGATTACTCTCTTCACAAATTTGATTTCAACTGGGCTTTATGGTAAGTGACGACTTGTGTTTTAGGGTACATTCTAATGAAAATGTCAGGAAATATTGGCCTCAAGATACTATACATCGAAGTCCTCGAGCCACTGTGTAATTTCCCAGTATTGAACTCATCATCCGGTAGAGTGAGATGGAGCATACTCAGTCCTGTCTTTTGGTCTGTCGGTTTCATAGTAGCCGGCGCGATACCTCAACTTGCCTATGTATCTAGCCTGGCCGCTGCGCTCTTCACTGTCATGTTCACGTATTCGTTACCAGCACTGGCGGCAATCGTTTTCTGGTCTCGCAAAGATGCCATGATGCCCAACGAGCAATTCGACCCGACGACGGGCACTTTCAGCTTTCAGGATCAAGGATTTCAGCGATACTATCGCGGTTTCATGCAAAGACCTTTCCTCAACATCTTCAATATCATTTATTTCTTGAGCGGTCTAGTTTGCTGCGCGCTGGGCTGCTACGCTGCAATCTTTCAACTTACGACCGCGTTTCAGAACGGAGTTGCTACAAGCTTCACCTGCAAGAGCCCGGTATGAACCACGTTGCAGATCAACTACCTGGAGTATAACCTGTGCTATATCGGAAAACAATGCGGGTCTGACAATCTTGGGAGAGTTTATATGGCCGCCTCTCATAGCACAGATGGGCTTGAAAGTTGGCCCTGTTCGGGAAAAAGAAGGCAAACACTTTTTCCGGGGAAACGGGGTTTCAAAAAGGAGAATACATATGGGAGAGCTGACTACAACTATGCTTGGACTTATAATTGGGTCACATAACAGTCATTTATTAGATACATAAAATTGACGGTTTGATTTATATCGTATATCAAGGTGTCCACAACCATAGTATTACCAGTGAAACAGTATTAATTAAAATCAGAGAGTAGAGTCTCTCATTTGAAGCCAATCTGTCTTGATAATTGTGTGCCGGATGAAATGAAGGATGCCGGCGCACTTACCGAATGCGTAGCGCCTAGGCGGCGATATTGCCAAATTTAGTGCCTTGCAGCAAGCCCAAGGCCCCTTTTCTCTTGGACCAGGTGATCTACAATTTACCCCGCCATTCAGGGTCCAATTTCGCCTCCGTACGGAACTCGACTTCTGCTTAAGTACCTGCTGTTTGTTAAGCCCATAAAAAAGGCCGATATCGTCCCATAAATCGACAGTTACCCACTTTCGCTGTATAATGCATCTTCAACGACCGCTTCCGCTGACTCGTCAAGGCCACCAAACCGACGAGGTGCATCGCCAACACGGTGCAGCCTGTTTGAGCGCGCTACCTACAGAGCTCTTAATTGACATATATCGTTATCTGTTCGAGGACTCGGAGGTCGTCTTTACGCCCTCGAAACGACTAGACATATTCAACAGGGTGCGACAAGGACAGTCCGACGCATTTTCCACAAATGGGCGCGAGGCGATCTTGCTCACTTGTAGACGGTTTTACTGTGAAGCTCGTGCGATATTCTGGGAAAGTACGCAGCGTCATGGTGGCGATGTCACAGACCCATTCAGTGCTGATTTCCTGGCCCGTGCCGTTTCCGACTTCACCAGGGCCCACGTGAGGCATCTCCGATGTATCTCTCGCCTTTCTCTCTTCAAGGTTTTCTCATCTTTTCCTGCACACAACATACGGACGTGTGAGGTATATTTTGAACCTGAGAGCGTCAACCATCAGGTTTGGGCGCACCTAGATTTCTACTTCCCCAGAGTCCTGCTTCCTAGAATCTTCCACTCCAAGCCGACGTTGGATATTTCAAAAGCATGGTGTCAGTACTTAGAGGGAAGGGGAATAAACTGGGAAGCCTTGTCCTGTACATTTCTCCTCAGGCTTGAAGTGAGACGTAAAAAGGATTCTGAGCTATCACAGGCGACAGGAGCTCATCTCTGCTCCAGTGCGTCCAAGACGCACGAAGAAGTAAAGGTAAGTAGACAGAACCTAGGAATTTGATTTCCCGGATACTTATTTGTTTCTGCAGCTGTGCTTTTGTAACCTCAGCGCAGGGAAGTATTTTGTGACTCAGGATGCAACCATTAAGAGCGAGACCGGTTTCCGGAGAGTCCTAAGACAATGATCTGGTAGATAGTACATCGCAAACATTCAATACGGCCTTCAGAGAGTTTAAGAAATATTTGCTAAGACTATTCAGATGAGAATCTCCAGAGAACAGGCAATATTGCATACCATTCACACCGTTACTTCTCGAGGTAACAAAAATTACGTGCCACCAGAATCTACAATGTCCTGCGGTCTATGATTCAATAATTCATTCTCTGAAATAGAAGTTGTTCACTGCACATGCAGGGTCTAAAATTCGAGGTTTTAAGGAGCCGAAGGTGGAATCATATATGCCAAATTTTAAGTCAAAAACAAATGTACATGGTAAAACAAGTTTAGCTTTTCTAATATGAAACGATTCAGTTCCTCACAAAACCTTATTTACGCTCTCCTCTTAGACGGGATATTCCTACCGTGCGTCAAGTAATTAAGCTTAAGTCCAAAATCCGACGGTATTACAGGCAACCATCACGTCTTTGTATCCGCTATTCCTGAAAGCTCTGCTTCTCCTGTGATCCAAGTATCCTGAGTCGCATGCCAAACCCATGTTGCGCGGTCTATGGCGAAGCCATTTGTGAAGCCTCTCGGCGATAGTGTCTTGGTTCAACTTACATTCCAGCAAAAAGTAAGACTGTCGGTATTTCGGCGGACATATGTGACTTGACCCGTTTCATCTAGGATGGCATACTGCAGTTTCGATAGGTTCATAATGATATTTGGATCTAAGGTTAGGCTCCTAGAGCCTCCAGGCTATAGATGGAGTTTTCTGGCTTCTTTCAGCTCAGTAGTTTACAGACACTGGCTCAAATCAAGTCTCGGTCTCGCTTAACTGCGGTTGCTTCCGGCAGTCCCAGCAAGGTCGTCGCTTCATTCTTTTGCCCCTCTCAAGGTCAATGTCACCAAGTCGACTGTATTCATCAGAGTTCCAATTCGTCCTCCTGTGGCCAGGCGAAGGCTCGTGGCTGGTTGCATCGAACCATTAATTGTGCTTGCCATGTTGCGAGTTGAACTGCTATCCACGTCAAAGTCCGTTCCGTGTACCAAATAAACTGGAGTGGTGTTCCAGAACAGTAGTTTCTCAGGACATCCACAGCAGTCAAGGCAGTCTTTTTCGTCACTACCGACGAATCCAATTTGCCATGTCTAATAGAACACGATTGATCAGAGGCATACAGCCTCCTGCAGGACGCACGATAGGTTGTCAGTCGCCAGAACTCAGGGACCAATTACATGGGCAAAATGAGCGTTATCTTTTAATCCACACGTAGCAAAAATGACTACACGGGAAATAAACCGCAAAGCCACGCTAAGCCACACAAACCAGCCCCACACTACCCGACCTCACTACATGCTTTGCGGATGTTAAAATTGCAGTGAAAGGGGGCGCCCAGTCCGTCTCGCAGACGCATTTTGGTCCGCATTTTGGTCCGCATTCGCGAGGAACATGCAGCCAAACGAGCGGAAGAGGGTTATAATATCCGCTCATATTCTCAGTAACATATATTATTTCCAAAAAGAAGTGGTGTGATGTATGTAACTCTCAGATGCCGAGTAAGATGAGAGACAAGCTCGATTGCCGTCGGAAGAAAAGCAAAGATGAGAAGTAAGATTAGTTCTATACTTATTTGGACGGACTCATTGGGCTTGGTACCAGCTTGACTTGCCGTGTGTGTACTGTTCTATTTGTGCACCAAGATGAGCCACTCTCCAAACCATGGTAGTTATCCAACCAATGACCAACTATACTAGGCCAAGTGTTCATGTGCTTCTCCGGATAACACATGGGATGTACATAGGCTTGAGCCAATAATCCTCACCGCTGAAGAAAGGGCAACCAGTCTGAAGGAAAACCATGGAGAAGTGAAGCCAAATATATGGGGCTTGGCTATAGAGCTGACTCGGGGCTCCTGTCTGCTTTGCAATGCCTCTTTCGTCCAAAGCCCAACAGCTCCGCCGTCTTTCATTTCGCGAACGCACCCACTCAAGGCTTCATAGATATGAAGATTGTACCAAGTCGATGATTGTTAACAGCACAAAAGTCGAGACATCCATCAGCACAGTGTATTTCAAGTGGGTGTGCAGCATTACGGCATTAGGACCAGGTATGCGAGTCCGCTCTGCATTAACTATGATACTTGTTTGCCACAGAACACGGCAAACCATATCATGAGAAGGAAAAATTAGGAACGTGCCTCAGTGAGACTTTGGGAACCACAAAGACTATGCCACGAACTATAGTTCAACCGATTCGTAATGTTGAAACTACGATAAACATTCCATGCTCACCTCTCCATCAGAATAGACACGACGAGATTATGACAGAAGAAATAGCGAAACGATCCGCCAAACCCTGCAACCCATGGGCGACTATATAAACATCTGAGATATATGGGGTAAACGGGCGAAGGGTCCATGAGTTTCGCCACACTACCGAAATCAGGTATAGCTGACGAGACCTTGCTGGTAATCGTACATTCACATATATACGAACGACGGCAGGAAATCAGCCGCACTTCGAATACTATCGAGGATTCGTCAACGGCGGACATCGGGGACGGTCGATCCACGGCGGTACGACTGCTAAGAATCAGCACTTCACAAAGAACAGCATTGCCTTCCAGCTCGGTGTCATGGGAATATGACAAGAATTACACCGTGCGACAGGTATTTACGGCGAGAAGATATCCGTCAAGTCTAATCGAATGGGAGCCATGGGTCCAAAGCAGATCAAGTTGCTGCAGCGCATGGTGAATCAAACGAGTGACCGTCAACAGCAGACCCGTGGCCGATCGATGGGTCTTGTTGCAGATAGGCTCACCCCGACAGACTCTACTATGGTGAGTTGGTGTTCAGGCAGCCAGATCAACAGAGTATTGGACTGTATCTGCAGATCTACCAGTAACCCGAATGCTTCTAGAGCGACAGAGCGAGTAACCGACTATGAGCAAAGAGGAAGGTGATTGATCGAAGCAAGCGCGGCCGTGAGGGAAGATAGAATCATCATTTAAGGATAGAAGGAGCCATCATATTATTGCACGACAGAGTAGAAACAGTTTCCTCGCTCCCAGAAAATCAAAGCAAGATGAAAGGGAAAGGCTTGAGGAGGGGGGCAAGGCTCCTCCCCAAGATGAGTGAGGATTTCAACCCCACCCACCTGTATCTCAGAGCCTGCTGACGAACTGCATAGTGGCGCACCCATCACCAAGATAGGAGCCCCCTTCCCCCCCGCGACAAGAGGCTGGAGATGAAAAGAAAGCCTTGGAAAACGCCTGAAGGCACCTCTTCTTGCAGCTATCAATAATTACCTGTCACGAATGAGATTGTTGACAGGGAGGGAAGTCCGGAAGGGGAAGCAACCTCCGGCGTAACTCAGCCTCGTCTCCAAATACGCCCTACGAAGCCAGAAATACAAAAGAAAGCTGAAACCTCCAATTGATATAAGAAAGTGGGAGCCAGGCTCCCTCTCGATTTTCTTTGTCCCCTGTCGTTCTTTGTGGCAATCTCGTTCAGTCATGTCTCGTCAATGTTCTTTAGGTGCTGGTCGCTGAGGAGCTAGAAACGTTCCTGCGTTCGCATCGGACAGCTCAATCTCTTATGGCGCTGCATATGATCCTTACGGCGGAAATGCCTGCCGCATCTTTCACAATCATGTGTCTTTCGTTGACCTGGTTCACAGCCCCGGGCGCCATGCCGATGCCTATTGAGGTCCCACCTACGATTAAACCACTTGTTACACTTATTGCAGGGCTCGCCGCTCCTGTTGCTCAGACTTTCAGGGCAAGTGCCCGAAGAGCTTTGCGTACTCCTGTGTTGTTGTCCAAAATGCTGAGTGGCAGACGAAGGTCCCGCGTTGATGGGATTATTCACCGGCCGAAAGTCGTCGAGTTTTACGTCCCCATATTCTTCCCCTTGTGAATCGTCATAAAGCCATTCCTCCCAGGCTATGTCGTTATGGCCATCCATCTGCTCGGGCTCCCACACGAGCTCAGGAGCAAATGCTGGCCCGACGGCGGGATAGCCGGACCCGGAATAAAAGAAAAGGTCGTTTTGCAGCGTGTGGCCAAAATCTGTGCCCTCAGGTCGAGGATTCTATCAATGTATTGTCAGTCCAGATTGACGTTACACTGTTGTTCCTTTCTAACACACTGCGCGGACGGTGAGGATTGCCATCGGAGCTCCTACCTGTCGAGCATAAGAACCGGAGTCTGCACCTCGCACCAAGTTGGCGCGAGGAACGCCCTCAAGCTCACTTGTATTTTGGATGAAACTCATAATGATTACACGGCAATGCTTTGGATCCGTGGCATAAGGCTTTGCTGTTTTCGAAAGGTCTAGGTTGCAGAATCGAGCTCCCACGAACCTCATAAATGTGAGTATCGCCTGTTTGCAATCATGAGCTATGCATCGCTGCCCCCTGCTAAGTGCCTCTTTCCGGCGCCCCTTCTAGTGCCTCTTCCCAGTGCCTCTCTGCAGTGTCCTTTTGTCCTCTTCTTGACCACCGTTGCAAGCCAATAGCGCAACTCGATACAGCGGCTGCCTCTGAATGACTGAGTCAGGGACATGAGTACTTCACTAGCGAAGAAGCCTGAGAGGCGCATCAGACGTTGTGTGCGATGGTTCCGGATTGTACTTGGACACTTATTGGGGACTGGACTAGCGCCCTTCTTCCGGGGGACTTGATTAACGTCACAAAGTGAGTGATGCAGCTCTGCTCTGGCATGTGTGATAATCCCGCCTGTATTTACGAGACTTCAGCTCCTCTCATTCCATTATTGCCACCTACGCTTGGAGAAATTGAGTTTTGCAGTCAAAGTTGCCCTTCATAAGACCCTTGCGCGTGAGATATTGCGGCCAGTCCTAGCATTCAACGAACGATACTCGGTCCACAGGTGCCGCGTCCATTCCCGGTCAACGTGTGCTTATGGATCAGTCACAACACTGCGCCATACCTCTGTCCTCAATGACGGTCAGTATCCCCGTAATAGCGTAGATGGGCGGTCATTGCCTCCTCTGATTAGAAGATCTAAATGGCATTTAAGTAAGTGCTATTATGGGAACAATCTTCTACACTTCTTTTGCATACAGAGTGGCATGCCAATATATGACGGCCTAATAGCTTCCACCTACAATTGCTCGCGTGAAGTACGTAGGAATCTCGATTGTGAGAGGCGTTGGCCATGAGCCATCGTCACGTGAAGCACCCACAGCGTATTGCCGTGTAGATGGTCAACACCATCCAAGATGGTGGTACAGCATACATGAGCGTGGCAGAAAGTACTGTCCAGTGTTAGTGTTGCCCAGTTGTCGGACGGTATCCTGAGATCCGCGGGCCTATCGCTACGTAATCTTTGCCAGGGGCGTTCTGTGTATCTCGGATCGTGCTCATATGCTGACATGAAGCCACATTTTGAGCTAGCTGGGTACGCCCCTTTGTACTACCACACAGACCTTTTCTCCTCACACCTGACTTCTCCCCTGGCATGACTAGAACCTGACAGCCTCATCATTATGTAAGTGACACGTAGTTACCGGTTCGCACGAGCATGCATAGGTGATAAGATAAGATAAACTAATAAGCCTACGTTGTTTACCCCTCCCCCCAACCCCCTTTCTTTTGGCGCCCTCTCCCATTATGATGTATGTACCTAGCTTTCCGGTGCAAGCTGAAGAGGGCTTTCAGTCCCCCCTTCTGAGTACACACCACCAGGCATTCTGACCACTAGCATTCGTGCGCCAGTAAGGTTTAGGAACCTTGGAGGGATCAATGGGACCTCTTTGAAGCTCTTCAGGCACCGGGTTTTCAATATTGCGCTGCCGAGAAGGCTTGCCATCTGATCAGACGAACGGGCTGATTGGTTTTGGTTGGTGCACGCAGATTGAGTGGCAGTTTAGTGCAGGTGGTTGCTATGGCGGGATGCAAGGGGTAGTCCGGACCTAGGGGTAGTCCGGACCTAGGTGTAAAAAATAGCAACCCCGATAGCCATAGGGTGAGCGTTCCCTTACTTTGGCCATACTGTAGGATTTGCAGTAGCCTAAATTCATCTCTAGTACTATCACACCAGGTATAAGTTGTATCATTCTGTGACGTCGGTGATCAAGGCTATTCAGCACGTAGCAAGACTTCTATATTTTTCTTTTTGAAGAACTCGACCTGGTTCAAGCTTTTGTCAGCACAGACAGTAACAAGTTCTGGAAACATGTGCAGTTGAATCCTAAGGTCCTTGGGCTACCAGGGATGAGGATTTTGGTAAGTGGGAGATTAGTCTCGTAAGGTCAAGTTTTCCACATTTTTTCGAGCCACTCTCTTGCCTCTTCATATATGGGCTCGCACGCTGCTTCCCGTCGTTTTTTGTCTTCCAACTTGTATCCGAAGTGGTGCGTGAATCCATGCGACCGCCCTCTTGCTAAGGTCCACTTGTATGTCCCTTCCTCAAAATCCGCCTCCTGATTGTCCAGTCCACCAAGTCCAGCTAGCTCGTGAATCATTTTTTGGCTCTCTAATCTCAGGAGATCCCATTGCGCACCGATCATATAGATACAGGGCGGGAGATCCCCCCTTTTGGCATAACATGGACTGAGGAGAGGGTCGCGGCGGTTCTGCCCAGGAGAGACGTATCCCCAGTCAAACCAATAACTAGAAAACTCCAATGAGTCTTTCCGATTAGTCTTATAAGGACGCCTATTGAGCTTCTCATGAGGAGGGTGGCTGAAATCTACAATGGGGTAGAATGCCAATGCTGCCTTTAGTTTGCCTTGCAATCCGGGTAATTGACTCGCACACAAGGCAAGGTTTGCTCCGGCGCTGAACCCTCCTATTACAGTCCTAGCTTTGTCGATGGGTAAACTGGCGTCTGCGAGAACAGCGGTAGCGAGAGCGGCAATATCGAAGACGGCGGCAGGGAACGGATACAGAGGCGCTTTGGAGTAGTCCAGGGAGACGACCAGCATACCGGTACGTCTCGACCACATGCTGCAGAATTCATCGTCATTTTGGGGATCGCAGACTGCAAATCCACCACCATGGATATTCAGGTATAATGGTAGCAGTTTCCCCTCCTTGTAGCTTGGTGGGTAGAATACCCGGGTTTGCAGACTTGGGCGGCATGGGTAGCGCTTTAGGAGGTTTGGACCAAGAGTCGGTGATGGTGGATGGAGAAGTCTGTCAACAGCAAACACAAGCGACGCCAGAAACTTGAGAATCCATAGCTTAATGAAGCAATTAAGCCGATGCGGAAATGGGAGGCGGACTTTTAGAAGAGGAGGTGCGCCCTCTTGGGCAAGAGGAAATAGTATCTCGGACATTGCGTAGGTCTTGAAAGTTCAGAGACGTACGCAATGCAAGATGAAAGTTGAAAACGGTGAGCGGGCTACAGGCGCTCCTCACCATCGTTCAGCCTCAGCTCCGGCCCGATTCCGTAAGCCACATTCCGTTAGTAGCATGTCACAGTCCACTCACGACTGAGCGCATGTGATGACGCGTTGGGCGTGGGTGATGGCCTACCTCAGCAAGGCAAGAAACCAGCAGCGTGGCTGAAGGAGCACTGTCAGGATGATTGGAAATCTACCTGTGCTTGCCCAATGAATAGGATTCCAAGCTCGCAGCAGAGAAAAGCTTCAGACGCTATTTGGGGGACCTGTAGCGAGTTGTATCCACTCTGCACAGTGGAGTCGCTGTAGGGCGACATATGCACCAAACGGGTGATGAAGGGAGGGTGCCGGTTTGACAGCCAACATGCAAGCGAGCAAATACTTAGGGACGGGAGTTATGGCGGATGGTGAGACAACAATTCAACCATATCAAGCGACGCTCGGCCCACGCCAACTGTGCATGAGATCGCGCATATCGTCTTCAAAACGTCGGATTGGGGCATACTGAAAAGCACTGCATCGAGACTCAGTTTCACGCCGAGCGCCGACCTTGACCGAGAAGCCGTCCTCGGAATTACGGGGTCGAATACAGCAATCAATATCAAAGGACAGAGACAATGGCAGTTCTCGAGACTGAGCTACGGCGATATAAGAGGCATAGGCCTCATGCCAGACCACTAGCGTGACCAGAGTGTGTCCAGCAAATATTGCTGAGGTTGATTTTAGCTGTCTAGCGCGTGAATTGGGCGATCGATCGCGAGAGACGCGGCAACTAGCGGCAGAAAACCCTGGTGCGTACCCCCACATGAGTCATTGGCCGGAGCGACGCAGGCATTAAAAATTATACCAACTCAAGGTTCAAGTTATAGAAGAGGTAGATCAAACCATAAATTAGAAAGATCTGCACTCTTGCATCTCATTAGCCAAGCCACTTCTGTTTCGGCAGTCATGTCACCCTATACTCCCACCTCCATCCAGACAACGCTGCCCAGCACACCACTACCACCAAACTCGCAGCGCCAGCCAATCGCCACACAACGCCTGGTGGTACGCCCGTTGCAACAAGATGATCTCGAAGCTTTTCACATACTTCGCACCCAACGCGAAGCAATGACCGGTACACGTTTAGGAAGACCGGATCGCAACATGCAAGAGACCCAAGAAGCATTGGACTACTTTCTAACCCCCAACGACGCGGAAGTCTTCCTTTTCGGTGCTTTTCTCGACGGAGAGCTGATCGGTGAAGGTGGGGTGCATACGCTTGAGTCATCGGGATGTGGATGGCCAGAGATTGGGTATAAGCTAAAGAAAGAACACTGGAACAAGGGTTACGTGACCGAGCTTTTGCAAACAGTTCTGAAAGCTTGGTGGAAGTTGCCCCGTTGCAAGGTTGAAATCAAGGTGCACCTGCAGAGCGTGGATGCCGGAAATCCACACGCAGAATACGTCTACGCCAACACGGAAATAGATAATTTGGCCAGCCAGAGAGTTTTGCAGAAGCTTGGATTTGAACGATTCTCGGAGTGGACCGAGCCGGATACACAGGAGCACCGATTGGGGGAACCTGTTACCTTGGTTGGTTATAAGCTTTTACAGAAACTCATGACTTGAGAAATCAAGCTAGAACATAGACGATCATCAGTTCTTTTCCGCTTTTAAGTATTACCGCGTTGACGCCTCTTGCTACATCTCGGTATTTGCGGAGTCCAACTTAAGGAATTTCAAGTAGAGTCCACTACACATATCGAGAAGTATTGCTTTGCGCTTAAGGATGTACGATGATGCCAAGAGTACCCATAAATCAATTGAGAACAAGAGGACGAATACGATAGGAATAGAGGAACCTCTGACTTTCACGAAGTTCAGCGCAGCAGAGATCGTAATTCATCAGCACGTTCAGGACAACTCGATTATAATTGCCACAATGCTCAATTTTGCCCAGAGACCCCTACAGACCTGTGTTACTGAAGGGCCCGGCTCAGCCAGACGTTGGCAATCAGCACCGGCATCCCTTACTTCGTTTGACGAAGAACCAACCTTTTTTTTTTTTTTTTTTTTTTTTTTTCCCCGGTGATGTTGGCCCTGCAATCCCTCTTCACTCACAATTCACCACGATTTTCTCTGAACTGTTCATAATGCCGTCGCTTTCAAGTGTTGTGACTCACTTCTTCCGACCTAAGCCGACGTTCACGGAGCAGGACCTTCCAGACCTGCAGGGAAAGATATACATTGTCACCGGCTCCAGCACAGGGTTGGGCAAGGAAGTAGCCCGCTCGCTCTAAACGAAAAACGCCAAGGTTTGTGGGTCCCTATCTCCAGAACATCCTGTCCCGGATACTACGATGATTGCAAGTTGTCGACCACCGACAATCTCATCCCTGATGGATATGACAGCAACATAAACATGCCTACTAACGTCGAACAGGTCTATGTTGCGGCTCGTACCGAGCGCAAGGGTCAACAGGCTATCGACAACATCAAAGCGTCTGTGCCTTTCTCTAAGGGATCTTTGGTCTTTCTACATTTTGACCTGAGTGACTTACTTATTGTGAAGGCTGCAGCGGAAAGCTTCCTTGCCCAGGAGAAGAGACTCCATGTCCTGTTTGACAATGCCGGTGTTATGAGCTCGCCCGTTAAGTCGGTGCAAGGCTACGAGCTTAATTTGGCTCTCAATTGTATTGCCACCTTCCTATTCACGAAGCTACTGACTCCAATACTTGTTGCGACAGCAAAGACCTCGCTCCCGAACACTGTTCGCATCGTCTAGGTCAGCTCATACGGATTTGAGTTGCGTGCAGTTGAGGGCGTTGCCGTCTCGACTGATAATCTAGATTATCATCAACCTGTGGGAGCTTCGATGCGCTATGCCTTGAGCAAGTCTGGAGTCTGGGCGCTGGCAATCGAGCACTTTCGCCGATTTAAGGGTGACGGTGTCCTCAGCGTGGCTATCAACCCTGGCAATTTCCAACCCAAGCCTTTCCGCGACCAGGGCTCTGCCATGAAGTTTGTTTGCAGACTACTCGGTTACCCTTTCACTTACGGCGCGTGCACTGGACTATATGCTGCATTCGCATCTGATGTCACAACGGCTGACCGGTACAAGTATTGGGGTAAGTGGCTTCGATTTTATCCTCTGTAATGAAAAAAACACTAACAATGATAAGTTGGACCATTTGGGAGAATTTTTCCGCTGCGCCTGGACCTACACAGAGCTACGGTACCAGAGAGTGAAGGACGTACAGGGGGGACAGCAAAGTTTTGGGAGTGGAGTGAGCAGCAGGTCAAAACGTATCTCTGAGAGGTAGCAACACAGTCTTTCGTACGAGTCAGCTCAAGCTTGCCATAATAGAGTCGAGCCTAACATGACAGCACCCTTCAGTTGGCTATAGTTTGGTAATACTGTGGCGGGTTGGCATAGTATCTTGATTATCACTAGATCACAAAGAACACATATGTCGAGCTCTGAAATACACGACGACTAAAATGATAGGATGTTTCTTATAGTTTCAAACTGCGATCATTAATTATCTCATTACTATACACCATCAGTTGAGATTTCAGCAGACGGAGACCTGAATGAAGCCCCCTCAGGCTCGCTTTGGGATGGTCAGCCTGAACTCCAAGATACTTCATCGACAGAAATAGAGTTCATGTTGGTCGATGCACAGACAGAGACCTGCAGGTGTAGCGATTTGACTTCTGTCCTCATTACCAGAGTTTCTAATGTTTATACGGCGAGATTCGCTTCTAATTCCATATTCCATGTGCGTCAAAAGAGGTGGAAGCCAATAAGTTACTTGAGCAAGGAACCACTTAGAAGGTCGGCCATCCATCAACCCACTTAAGACTATTCCAACCAAACTGGAAGTCGTCCTTCTTGTAAGAAACGCTGCGGTTTGCTGGTATTGACGTTAGCTGGTACTATTACCCATGCCAATCACTTGCGAAGTAGGATTTTGAATTGTTCTTCTTACCATAGTGGTAGTACATCACGGTGCCTAGGTCTGGGTCATCAAAGATACCTTGTCCTCCTGGCGCATAGACATTGTCGTGACTGCCAAGAAGTACTAGGCCATTGCCTTCCATGCAGCTTTTGCCGGCAGGGCCTACGTAAGGCCCCGTAATGGCCTTGCTGCGGCACACTTTGACCTTATACTCGCCACCAGGAGGTGGAAGGTTGTTCTCGTCGAAGCCACCGCTCTTTCCCGCGCTTAAGAAAAGGTAGTAATTTCCACCATGGAAAATGATGTTGCTACCCTCCCAGGCGTGGTCGCTGTTTGGCTGCCGACCAATATTGGTGTATTTGGCGTCCTTTGCAACTTGGGTTGCGGCGTCGTTCATGGGGACTACCCAGATCCCCGACCAGTACGACCCGAACGACATGTAGTATTTCCCTGTAGCCGGGTCTTTTATTAACGCCGGGTCTATAGCGTTGCGGTCGCTGTTCTCCGTTGTTGAGATGCCCGTGCTGCCGTGGTCGGTCCACGTGCCTGCTTCCATGTTTGGAGAGGTCGCGTACCCAATAGCGCTGAGCCGCTTCCCCCCTTCCGATACGGAATAGTACATTATATACTGGTTGCCGACTTTCTGCACCTCGGGAGCCTACGTTTCAGATGAACTTGGTGGGCCCTTTAAACGGATTGAATGGTCGCAACCTACCCAAAGGGAATTTCTTCCCGGAATGTCAATGATGGATCCGTCTGGAATAGCAGGGCCTTCGAGCGTCCAAGGACCTGTAAAGGATGGAGCCTTATAAATCCGGATTTTCCCGAATGTATTAAATCGAAAGTATGTTCCATCGTCACGGCGGATGGCTGCCGGGTCAATACCAATGCAATTCCCAGTACATGCCTCTGGTGGGGGGTATGCGCTGGCGACGAGCGCGGCGGTTGATGACAGAACCAAGGTAATAGCCCTGAGAATTGCCATGGTGGGCGTAAACGGCCAACGTTATTATGATTGATTATAAGCGATTGACTAACTACTATTGCGAGCTCAGCACTGCAACTCACAGAGCGGCCATTGCTTTATAACGTACGCTATCCGGGGTGCTCTTGGTATTGCAGGCGCAGCCCGGCCGCATGCCAAGGGTCTAATGGGGGCGATGCGAGCTAGGTAAGCAGCCCCATTCCTTTCGTAACTAAAATATGACACTTGCCCCACTACCAGGTATTTTCGTACAAGGGTATATTGAGTGGAGGCTACCTAGTTAATTGACAATTGTGGGCCGACGGATTATCATTTCCTGACATGTCAGATCTTGAGCAAGATCGATGGAGTAATACAATTCGGCCAGCAAAAGTCATTGACTTGGAGAAAATATGTGACCCAATTCAGAATTCTGACACCATGCAAATGGAGAGTCCTATCGCCACCAGCAGCTTATGGGCAATGATGGAACAAGAACCTACAAGATAGTGTTGAACAATCTAACGCATAAATGTAGAGGCGGAGGTGGACAGAGACGCAGCACCTGTGCTACTAGATGCTAGCGTGAGTTTTCTCGATCATTCTCCGTGATGACCTTACTGGGCTGACCGAGTGGCCAAGTGTTGTGCGGCCGCTTTTATGATTCCTTTCATCAGCGGTGGTGAAACAGTGAGTGACTGACCGACTTGTTCTATGGGGCGTAACAATCCTGAGTCAATGTTTCTTCTGTCTTTCGTCGGTTACAAACTATGCGATTCGGCTTATTCTCAATAAGCCGGCAGGTACCTGGGATCCTGTGATTGGTGACTTTCACTTTTAGTATTTTGATATGTCTCAAGGTATCATAAGATTATTTGCAGATCTTGCGGGTCTTATCGATTGTGTCAGCGACGGCTGAGAGACACCGCCCAACGGACCAGCTAAAAAGGAAACACATCGCGCTGAAAATTGATTGGCACCCAGGACACTCGTGTCACACGACATTTCCCACTGTTGATTTGGTAAGAGCACCAAACTCAATTACGTCCTAAATTCCTGGCGAAATGTCCAACCATTTCCACACCATAAGTCGACATAGTGAAGCGTGCAAGCTGCAGCTCCTTCCGCCAGGGCACTCTGCAGCTTGACAGAAGTTGACAGAAGTCACGGTCAGTAGCTGCGCCATAAGCTCCAAGTAGTCGGCGTAACAAAAGTAATACTAGTACCATCCCCGCGTCAAAGATAGCCTTCACCGGAAATTAGAACATCAGTGATGTTGATGAGGGATCGTTTCTCGCAAACACCACCAAGGACTTCGGTTTAATTGAGTACTTTCATCTCATGACGCATTCGCCAGCTTCCTCCGAGCAGTTCACCTCGGATATCAAAGGCATTGGACGACGGCAAGTGTGTTCCCGTAATACGGTAGATTGTGCCTGCACATAATGGCCTCACAAAATCCAGGCTTAGCCAGCTCCTTTAGCGCAGCGGAGTCTATAGCCTGGGAGGAGACTAACAATCCTGCATTCGCGACACTCACGGCGTTCAAATCACAGATATGTCCCAAATTATATGTAAATGGGACTGATTTGGACCACGGCTAAGTGAGTTTAACTGATTCAGCTTCTGACGGGTAAAGAAAGAGGGATTGCAGGTTACCAGGCAGTACACATGCGCAGATATGCTCTGGTCAGGAGCGCCAGTGAAGCCTTGCTTCAAGGGAGAGATAGCAATATTGCGAATTATGCAATGACTGAGTAGTTCGAAAAAGATGGATATCCCGCTTTTAGTGCGTGATTATTTGCCTATTGCGTCGCGTATCTAAGGCAATTCGAAGATGACCACTATAATCCATCGTCTGATAAAATCATATGTTCAGGTCAATACACAAGTGAAGCGACAGATTATGTAAGTCCACAATCACCAACTAGCCCTCACTGACAACGATTCCAGATTGCATCAACAGCTTTAGTCACCCTCAGGCTTTACCACGAGGTATGTAGCGCAGTCTAGATTTACTTGTCTGCGTCCAATATAATTCTGCACCAGCCTAGACTATGGTTTTCAGATGAAAGAGTGCCTTCTGCTCTGAATTCAAGGCATAAAAATGTGGCCTCATGCCTCCTATATCTTGTTTTTGCACTTTGAAGTGACCGGAACGAGTTCCCGCAAGTAGTGACGTGGTGAGATACACAGCGTACACAGCCACCACAACTAGGCATTGCGGGCCGACACGCGCAAGTGCAGATTTGGGGTAATCAGGGTGTGCCGCATGACTGCATGCCCCTTCAAAGTTCCATATTTAAAAATGAACTTTCTATCGCTATCGTGGGACGGCAACAGGTATTGAGCAACTCTCTGGCGTTCGCAAAAAAATGACGAAGGGCGAAGATTCGAAAAGATCAGTGCCGGACGATGAGGTCCCCCCAGCCTACAGAGATGCAGTGGAGCGGCCAAATCAAGAACAATATGAACAGGACAGCAAGTCTGCTGTCCATGAAGAGTCAAGTAGTAGCGGTTTCAACTCAGCCTGGCCAGAGGCCCATCCAACCGTAGACACCTGTCTTGTGCATCTCAAGCTGCTGAGAGCCTTCGAGCAGCTAAAGAGCAAGATCGGATATACAGATGGGCTATGGGAAATATGGGACTGGCGCGCCCTGGGGAACGTGGAGGTCCTAGCCAAGTTACGGGAAAAGCGATGGGCCCTATATGTCGCTCGAGCCGTTGACCGTTACCAGGCTTGGTGGAAAAGCTTCGTACCGGACATGCTGACAGAGAAGGATATCTTGAAAGGATCTCCCGAAGGCAATCCTTCCAGGTATGCGCAATTCGCAGCAGCACATGAACCAATGAGATGGACGAAGGACATTTTACCACCACCTGGTATGTTTAACCTTTGGATCACGCATAGGGAAAACGTGGCTCATATTGGTGTTAGACGTTTTGCTTGTCTGGCATACCCACATGCTCAACCCACGCATCTATCTAGAGGTGTGTATCTGTGTAATAGTCTTCCGCAGAAGCTCATCATTCTAAGGACTGCCTCCGAGTGGGCTATGGCTCTCTATGGAGTACAGGGCTACCCTGGAATGTGATCGATGGAATTATAAACAGGAACTTCGAGTTTACTTCCTCGAATGAGAGTGTTTCAAACTGGGTGCACAGGACTGAAACTCAATGGGATAACATGCAAGATGTCATGTCGAAAGACATCAAGTGCCCAGTATGTTCAACAATATTGGATGTTCCCTGGACAACCTGCGGACAAGCCCCGGATTCCAAGGGCAAACCTGGCCTGGTTGGACAAGGATATGGAGATGGTAGCTTCTCGTCCAGTTGCAAGAATTGCAACGCGGTAGTTGATGACGACGTCTTACGTGCCGCGAAATTTCGTGACGATCTGAAGAACTTGGTCACCAAGGATTGGCCAATGCCAGGGACTATGCTAGACATAAAGAATGGCCTGAATAACCTGCAGGATGCCGATAGCGACCAGTTGTTTCCTAATCGGCTTGTTCGTCTGGGACTTCTCGTCGAGGTGACCAGCGCCTTCGAGCCCGGCAATCCGACCAAGCCGAGCGTGATGTTTATCCGCGACAAGATCCAGGACATTACAGCACACCCCACCTACCGTCACAGCAATGACCAGCTGAAGAAGATTGATAAAGGGATCAGCGGTGTGGGTACGGTGGTGCCGCACAGGCTGTCCAGGAACGCAAGGGTTCAGACGAGGTCCATGATGTCGCGGTACTGGGAGAACTCATCGATATTTGGACTAGAACTCAGGGGGGCGGTTATGAGGCAGGGCGTCTTCTGTGAGAAGATGTTCAAGGTGAGGGAGCAACACAGAGGGTGAGACCTCATCCTTCTTGTCCTCTCGCTGATGATGCATTAGATCAACTGGCTCGAAAGCCCAACAGCAAAATTCACGATGGAGAAGCTGCTCAAGAAGTACGAGAGGTTCTTTGAGATCTTGGCCGCACATTCTGATCAGATCGTCACACCTACTCTAGATGTGGACTTGGCATGGCACACGCACCAGCTGAGTCCCAAGGACTACTATCATTTCACCGTGAAGAAGACTGGGTCGTTCACGGATCACAACGACAAGGTGGACGAGGACAAGCTCGCGGTCTCGTTCGATTGGATGGCCAAGGTATACCAGGAGAAATATGGGGAAGTATACTCAGAGTGCACCTGTTGGTTCTGCGAGAGTAGGTCATGGGTCTTATCGCCCAATGCTAATGTCGTAATGTGCGCCTCCAGATGCGACACTAACAAGTCTGCGTAGGTCTGCGATTCAAGAACGCCAGCTCACTAAAGAGTCGTATCACAACCAACAAAGCATCCGTAACGTCCGACGCCTGGCGGTCCGAAGCCCAGGGCGCCCGAGAGCCCCTTCACATCTCGTCCCACCCGTCCGTCCACCCCCTGTCCGAACGCAACGGGTCCCGGCGGACGGAGCGCTTCATATTCCACAACGACCTGAACGACTCCTTCGATAAGGCCATCAAGCTCTCTACCAAGGGCCAGAAGAAGGGCTTTGCATCCCTTTTCAAGGCCTCAACATCGAAACCCCCAGGTTCGGCCTCCGCGCAAGGCAGCATGGGGCCACGGGGCCAGGACGCGGTGACGCACTGGGGCAACACGGTGTCACTGCCTGGCCCGTGGGCGTCGCAGACGCACGTCGCGCTCACTGAGCCGATGTACTCCAGTCCTCCGGGCGCCATCCACGAGTCCGCAGGCCAGCCGGGGGTTTGTGCATCGGGGACTTGTGGTGGCCAAGGGGGGTGTGGGTCGGGGGCCGTTGCGATGTGTGGAGCCGGGTGTACGGGGATGGGCAAGACGCCGTTTGGGCCCGGATGCGCGGGAGGTGCATAGGGAATCTTGAACCTATTTTCATTCAATGGAAGCAGTTGAGATAATTTCTAGCAAGTCCAAACGACCATCACCAGGATAATGGGTTGAAAACACCCTCCATGCATCATTGTGACATGTGGTAGAGCCGTGATTAAGTCTTACATGTCACAATCAACTAATGGTTCCGTAAGCCCCTGGAAGTCAGTCACCCACGATTGTGCTGCAGTTGACTACGCCGCTGGGACTAGTACAGCTATATATGAATGGTGCTTACTTTGAGCACGCAGAGTCATCTTTTTCCGGCTGAGCCACTATGCCCCGCGTGCACGAATGCGAACTAGGAACGATTCAAAGGTAACCTAGCATTACTTCACTACTCACCCTACCGATTAAATTCCTGCAAGTGAATCTGGTGTCTGAATTTTTGAAACTACTTAGCAAGTTGACGAAGAATCTTTTGGCGGAATTATTACAGAATGAAACGTTTTGTCATCTACCTCAACCAAGGTCGTCGATGGCACTGGAAGGATAATGATTCGTCTGTCCGTACTGCGTGCCGAATAGTTGAAACTCATGGTCCCAGACGACCTCCGGTCCATCCCAGTCTGGTGTTTCCCTTGTGTCGACTTGTACAAAAACTCGAGTTCCCTCATACAACGGTTGGAAGCCAGCCCAGATGGCGTTCGGGGATGAGTACTCGTGTTGGCCGACCCTATTGTAGGTAATGACTCGAATATTACTAGCGACGGCCTTTCTTATTACCGATTTTGCAAGTTCTCGTGCAAGGCCTTCAACGTGTTGATATTCAGGGAGGATGAAAACCGGCTCTAGAACTAATAAAACTTTTAGCAAGAATACTCGGGCGATGAAAAAGAGACGTTCCAACGGCGTACTCAAGATATCTTCCTCAATCTCGCGCAACGCCTTTCCGCCAGACTGGAGACTTTCCACGAAACTGGTGAGAATGGGGTCTCCCGTGGCCTCATGAACTAGTCGCCGTGTCTTAGTTTTGTCATCTGAGAAGATGCCCGCGTGAAGCTCGTCCTGCTGAGGCGTAGCAAGAAACGTCCAGTCCGGCTGCCGCGGTCCTCGAAAACGAAGTTTAAAAAGCGCTAGGCCAACAACTCGGCCTCCCTCGCTTCCTTTAAGACGAGCCGCTTCCAGTACGCCGCAGTTGTGCTGTACCAGGGAGCTCAAGTTCTCGACGACAGGCTGCCTCAGCGTGTCGTATATATTATCCCGAGTAGCAGCTTTCAAGACATCTACCAGCTGATTGGTGATCGACGTCGTAGAGATATGCTCCGGGGTAACTCGAAAAATCTCAAAGTCATCCACAGTCGTCATGTTGAAGATAGAACGGGAGACCAGATGGAATATACTGAAGGAAACCTGGCCACGAGAGGATTCGTCTTAAAATCCCCCACGGACAGGTGGCGGGACAAGTTACGCAGACCGACTATCAACCGACCCTTGCGTCTTCAGACCGGACTCACAGTTGTCATGCTCGCCGACAATTGGTTACCAATGTTCACATCAGGTTCGCCCCGTAAGAAGACAGTGGACCAGCGGCGGTTGTCTCGCAGAAGAAGATGCCATTGGGCCGCAATGTACTGTGGATAATGGGCGGGATCCGATAGGCGGTGGCATGGTTTATTGGACGGCTCCGAAGGCATGGTGGACTGCGGCCACGGCTTGGAACGAGGTGATGCGATTTGGGGACACGCCTCAAATCCTGGGATCGTGAAATGAGTGACAAAAGGGGACGGCGCACGTGGTATACTAACCCCTGATGGAGGAAGCCAAGGTGCTTCGGGCGATGCGGACCGACGACGGTGGCCCAATTGGAAAGCGAATGTTTCGAAGCGGCAGAGTGGGTTTCGTAGCTGTCATGCATGTGCACGCATGCATACCGAAATTGCTCGACGGAGCAGGATATTGATTTCACACGAACGAACGGGCGGCAGGTGGTGGGGTTTGCCGTTGAGCGGTCCACTGCGGATCGCATTGGTACCTACCGAGCAGGTAGGCGAGACTAAAAGCCCCTAGACACGATACCCAAGGGCTGACGAAGCACACATATAATGAACCAGGAGTCGCTCACGAGCGGACCATCCCAGCTTCAAAGTTGACGTCGACATTGGTGCGGGAGGCGTTCGATGCTGCACAGAGGCACGGCATTGACACACCGTCGGGTGGTTCCCGGTCGATATACAAGGTCGGTCAAGCATATGGAGGTGGATGAGACGGCAGAGGAGCGTGGGGGGTGCAAAGGACATGGATGGTTTGCCAGATGAGAGCGGCCGTAGCTGGGAGATTTCGATATGCCGCTCATGCAGAAGAAGACGTAAGTCACATTGCTGTCGCGCCAAAGTCAAGGCGTCCCGAGCCTGGCTTGTCTGGGTGTGAGCTCAACGTCGACAAGCATTCCACTGGCCGACCTGCCCAATGGGCGCGCAGCTGGCGGGCATGGGGCGGAGTGGGGGCCAGCGGGAGCGCTGGGGGGGAGCCTGTGGAGGAGAGTGCTCTGTGGTAACTCCCGGGGGAAGCTTGGGAGGACCTCAGATTGGAAAAAATGGCAGATGGCAGGTTGGCAGGGCGGGAATAAGGATTCGCCGATGCGAGGCCACAGCCACGGGGATGATGACGCTAGGCCCAAAGCTTGGCTAGCGGCAGCCACAGGGCGAGAGGCTTGAGAGGGTCCAGAGTGTCGAGGACATTCTTGCTCTCCCAGATGAGTACCAGCAGTGGACAGAAAGACGACCGACAGCCTCTTCTTCATCCGTCCTGCAGTCATTCCACTCGATGCAAAAATCCAACTCACCTACGACCAGCCTTGCTCCGTGGCTGCTGAACCGATCTGTCTGAACGAGCCTGGCCGACCCACGCTTTTTCGTGGTTGAAGTGGATGATTTCCCTCCCTTGAAAGCTGGCATTTGGTTGCCCTTGCTGTGAGAGAGGCGTACTCGTAGAGGTTCAGAGGTTCCGCTTCGTCGAGCTGGTCTTGGTCCGTTATTTTTTCCCCCCCTACCCCCGGCCGCCCTATCTGTCTATCCGTCTGTCTGTCCACTCTGTCTGGCCCGTCGCTCTGTTGCACCCACTCGAGTTTCGGCCCTGCCAGCCTGCCAGCCTGCCAGCCTGGCCAGCCTAGCACCCACCAACAGCCCAGCAGCCCAGCAGCAGCAGCAGCGCCAGTTTTCAGTCAGTCAAGCCAGTCAAATTCCGACGACGATTTTCCCCCTACCCACCCCCCCGACACCAACGCCGACCCCGACGCGACGCAGCAACGCAACGCGCGCGCCATCGACTACGCCGCTACCACCGCCAGAAATCACCAACCTGCACTAGACCCAAGAGTTGAC